>NW_007249735.1:304888-350268 GCF_000164805.1 Carlito syrichta | reverse complement strand
AATGTATATACTAATTCTACAAACATACTTTTAAATCTTATAAAGAAGTTTGTATCATATATAAGGCTCCCAAATGTGACCTGAGTTTGAATTATGTTAAGTTTAAAGCTGAAACCACAGCCTGTGAGAAATGGGAACAATGGATCCCTAAAGTCAGCCATGCCTGTCATACTCTCAGAACTTCATGCTTAGATCATCAAAGTCCCTACTAGTGGGTCATGCCAAACAACAAAGAAGGAAGGAGGGAATGGGCCTTCAGCTCCTGAATGCAACCTGGTGGTCTCAGGGTCCGCAGCCCACCTGGATCCCTAATGCTCAGGCAGGCCTCCACAGCGGGCTCCCAACATCTCCCCCTTTTCTACTTTTTAGCATGAACTCATGAAACTCGGTGTTGAGCTGAGAAATTCTTTTCTTCAACACCTTGAAAATAATTGGAAGCAGGCATAGTAATGCAAGAATCACTGCTCTGCAAATTCCCACATTAATGAGTATAGACATCAATGACTTTTGGTTGACGGATGATGAGAAATAATTAAATATACAACTGGCTAATTCTGAGGACTGGAACTGTTTCTTAGTGACAGTTATGTCCTGTAATTCTTGATGTAATTTAGTAAGGTCTATACTCAAGTCCGAATGATTTCAAATTCCAAGAAAATATGATTTCTTATTTTGTCTCAAGTATGGACAGACTTATTTACCTCTAAAGGAGTGAGGCAAATCCATTTAAACTCAGAGTGACACCGGAGAGCCAATTTTATCTTTAAAGTCACAAACTCTTGTCCTACTGCTAAAATTGCCTCCTCCAAAGCATTAACTCTATGTTTTAACTTTCAATCTATAATCTCCTGAGTAGCTAATGCAATAAAAACATTCTTAGATAACTGATCAGCAAAGGTTGCTGTGTGGATTTCCTTAGATAGAGCTACAGCTGAAACTGTTCTGAAGTAGCAATAGCTATCAAAGCTGTAATTCCTAAAATTAAAGAAGTCAAAAATCTTTTCTGTCTTTCCAAAAGGGAACTAACCTCATACAGTGTCTGCAAACCATATTTATCATACCAGCAAGATGACAAGTATACAGGAATCATCAAATAAGGTGGCTGCTTAAGAATAACAAAACCTTCGTAAAAGGCATTAATGAAACAATTAGTAAAATACACTCAGTACAAGACACCTTATAAACATTGTTATGATACTCAATTTTAACAGTTTGGTACTCATTCCATACTAAAAACACATAAGAGGACTGTAAGCATGCCCTAATGTGGTACTGCTGAGTTTGTCCAACAGGCCTAGACAGGCTGACTGGTTGAAGGGCTGTGAGAGCTCTCCACAGATGAGGCTGAATGGCTTGTCTGACTCCAATTTAAAATGAAAGTATTGGGGGTACCCATCCATTGGAGTGCCTTCTAGCTGCAGCAAGCATAGAGCCATTAAAACCCCAGTCACTAATATATAGTCTTTCACCGGGTACATAGTCCACCTTAGAGTTATAAGCACAGTCTCTCCATTTTGGGAAGCCAGCATCTTGCCAGACGAGTGACCAGTCCTTTTCCATATCATTGAAGGGGCAAGCAGGTACACTGAGAGGCAATGAAGCTCTAGTCATACGGCTAGGTGGTTCCTCTAGGCATTAACATCTCCAGTCACCAATCGTCCTTGATATTGTCCTGATAAGGGCTTTCTGTACTCAGAGACTTAAAGGTGGACATTAAGCAAGAAGCCTGGTAATTATTAAAAGCAGAATTATCATAAAAACAAATAGGGAGGGAGTTGGAATGTCCTTCATAAGAAAAATTATGATTAGTAACATGTTTGACTTGAGCATGAAATAAAGCAGGCCCTCCCCTTTTCCTGTAAGGAGAGCCTTCCATTTTATCAGAGGTTTTATACTTCCTTCTGGATTTCAATGTCTAGCCATAGGTGAATAGCCTAAAGAGTCCAAATTTAAATGATTAATAATAAATAAAGTGTGACTCAAGATGTGGTGAGGAGAGCTATACTTGAACTCACCCTCTTGTAAGTTAATTGATTTTAAAGTTTGGTGAGCTCTTTCAACTATGGCTTGACCTTGTGGATTGTAGGGAATTTCTGTGGAATGAGAAATATTAAATTGGGAGTAAAATTGCTGGAAAGATTTAGATGTATATGCAGGACCATTGTTGGTTTTCAGTCACTTTGACATACCTAGCTGTGAAAAGCAAAAGAATAAATGTTGTGCCACATCCTTGTAGGCTTCTCCATGAAGCTAAAATAACATGAGAAAATGTATCCACAGTCACGTGCAAATAAGACAATTTTCCAAAGCTGGGAAAGTGAGTTACATCCATTTGCCACAGCATGTTAGGTCTCAGTCCTTGAGAGTTGACTCTTCCTGGAGCTGGAACAAAAGTTTTTAAATTCCCAGAGAGTAAACCGAATGTAAATTATTTACAATCCTTAAAGGTATAGTAAAGAAACAATTCTGCAAGTCAATAACTATAATATTAAAGTTAACAGGTATAGCAATCCAGGCTGCAACACTCCCATGACTTCCATAGTAGCATTAATAGCTCTTAAATTCTGTAAAAGTCTCCATTTATCAGATTTTTTCTTAATTACAAAAATAGGAGTGTTTCAAGGGCTAGTGGTTGCCATTCAGTGGGGCTAGTAGAAGGCTCTATATGACTAGCCTCTAATGATTGTTAAACTAGTTTTTTGACTGCCTGAAGCTTTTCTGAGGTCATGGGCCATTGTTCCACCCAAACTGGTTTGTTGTCTTTCCAGGTAATCAGTCTTGAAAACAATGACCCCTAAGGTAAATTCGAATAACTAATACCTGTTCCACTAGTTTTCTTAGTTATTTGGACAGGGTCCTGTATTCCTTGCCCATCTTTACCAAGTCCCTTAAAGGGGTCATAGCCCATCTACAGCCCATCTACAGTCCATCTACAGTTATTTGGACAGGTTTCTGTATTCCTTGCCCATCTTTACCAAGTCCCTTAAAGGGGTCATAGACCATCTACAGCCCATCTTGCGCTGAGACTTTATCATTGGGGCTATACAAAAGTGTGACCATTTTTGAAAGAATATCTCCTCTCCAGAATGTAAAGGGGATAGATGGAATAACATATGGGCAAATGGTTCCTGAAGTCTTACTATCTGTCCAATTAAAAATCTGTGAACTTTGGCTACTGAGGGTACTCGACCAATGCCTATAAGTCCCGAAGGAGCCATAAGAGTTGGCCACGAGACAGGCCAATCCTTTCCGGCAATATAAGAAATATTGGCTCCTGTGTCTAACAAGCCTGTAATTTTAACTCCTTGTATAAATAAATATTTTAGAGGTCTAGAATTAGTAACCTCCTGAACCCCAAAAGCAACATCGCTAGAGCCAAATCCAGAGTCACCTCTAGGCAGGTTAAAGTTTTACCTGCTAGTGATAAGGCAAGAGCAGCAACTGGGCTATTCTCTGCACTGTTTTGCTAGGGGGAGCAACAAGCACCTGGATTTCTCCTGTGTAATCCGAATCCACCACTCCAGGAGTAATGGAAATTCCTTGTAAAGACAAGGAACTTCTGCCTAATATTATACCCACTATTCCTTCCAGGAGAGGGCCCTTTACTCCCGTAGGAATTGGGGTTAGTGAAATGTCCGGAGTTAATATTGTAGTGGTGGAGGAACACAAGTCCAATCCTGTACTCCCTGGGGTGGCTCAGATGAGTTCTGCAATGGAGCAGAAGGAATGAATGGGTTCATGGTGGTGGCTGTCCCTATTGTTATCCGGGGCTGGGGCTGCCCCTCTGGAAGATTTCCTGAGCCGGGGTGGCTTGATGTTGATTTAAAGGAGTGCTATTTTTATGCAATGTAGATAGGCATTCTCTAGCCCAATGAAAGCCTTTTTGGCATTTGAGACATAAGGTTTTTGGTCGAGTAGCCCCAGTAAGTGGTGATGGTATGCTGTGTAAGCCGGCCATACCATGCTAGCTGGACAATCTCTGTTAATGTTTCTGACTTGACCACAGTTAAAGCAAGACTGCAATGAGATTTTCTTTTGCTTATTACTTCTATACTTTTACTTATATTACTTATATATTGTTTATATTGCTTATATATTACTTATTTATATATTGCTTATATATTGCATATATATATAGCTTATATTGCTTATATTACTTATTTTATTTATATTACTTATATTACCTACACGTTACTTATATACTTTTGCTTATATTACTTATATTACTCATATTACTTATATATTTTTGCTTATTATTGCTTGAGTTTCCTGCATTCCTATAAGAAAAGGAAAAGTGTAACTAAGTTCAGGCTTTATTTCAGTATTCTCAGCTTTTAAAAGAAAACCTTAGAAAGAGGTGCAGTAAGAGGTAACATTAAGCTTAGAGGGGCAGTTTCTAGTAATGTGCCTGATTTGTCCACACACATAACATGATTGCACTGAAACATTTTTCTGTTTATCTGCGCCCTGCATACCTTGAGCGATCTGTGAAAAGGTTTCTCCCTTCAATGCTGCGGCCAAAGCTATCCCTTGCATAATAGCTGGGCTTACGTCCACGCATTGGCAGATAAAATCAGTAACCCGTCTGATTTTGCGTATGGGTCTAAGCAAAGCCTGATAAGTATTACTAGCATTTTCAAAAGTCAATTGTTTGATAAGAATGTCTGCTGCTGCTTTGTTAGTAATTACCTGATTAACAGCTGTAGTAAGTCTGGAAACAAAGTCCTCATAACTTTCCTCAGCTTTTTGTTTTATTTTTATTTTTATTTTATTTTATTTTATTTTTTGAGTTGGAGTCTCACTCGGTTGCCCAGACTGGAGTGCAGTGGCCGCTCCCGGCCACCGCAGCCTCGCCTGCTGGGCTCCAGCGATCCTTCCACCTCAACCTTCCAAGTAGCCGGAATTACAGGCATGCGCTACCACGCCCAGCTGATTTTTTGATTTATTGTAGAGATGAGGTCTCACTGCCCAGGCGGGTCTCGAACCCGCAGGCTCAGGCAATCCACTCACCTCAGCCTCCCAAAAGCGCGGGATTACAGGCTGAGCCACCGAGCTCGGCTCAGCCTTTTGTTTTATATCAGATAAAGAAGAAGTCTGAGCAGTGTCTGCTGGTAATTTTTTCCATGTGGTGACAGCACAATGATTTATCTGAAGCAAAACATCTTTGGGTAGAGAAATTTGATTAGCCATTTGGGTATACATACCAGTACTGGAGAGCATATCATAAGAAATAATGAATGACCCAGCAGGTCGATTTAAATTCTGGTCCATTTGAATTCTACCTTGATCCTCATATTGGGTTTTCCACAGCAAATAAGCACCTCCGGACAAACAGCTTTTGTTTAATTGCTGCCAATCTGCGAGAGTCATCCATCGAGAGGCAAATAGATCTAAAATAGTGATTGTATAAGGTACAAGAGGACCATACTTTGAGCTCGCCTCCTGTAACTCTCTTACCAATTTATACGGCAAGGGTTCCCAGTGAGCTCGATCCACTCCATCAGCACCGGGATAAAATTGTATCGGGAAACAAGCCATGACACTAAAATCTCCTTCTTTTTCTGCTTCAGCTTGTACTGCCTGCATGCCGAGAGGAAAGACAGGAGCCGCAGGGGCATTACTGGCATTATTAGGCAAATTTTTTGACTTTAGGACTTTAGCATTGAAAGGAGTAGCCTGTGGGAGGGAAGGCTCAGGGTTGGCTGTAAGAGCACTGATATGATACCTAGCAGCTTCTGCTTCAGGTTCAGCTTCATCCTGTGGAGATAATTTATCGTTGTCATTATAATCAGGGGGAGCCGAGGCTGTGGCGAAAAGTTTCTTCATCATCATCATCGTTAGAGGCCTTTTTGGAAGGAAATTTATCATAATCATGCTGTGGATTTAAAGCATTTTTAATTAACATTGTTACTGCACAAAATGTAGAAAACGAGCTAGATTAGAAGAAGAAACTTTAGCTCCATGTTTAGACAAAGTATTCATTAAGATACTGATGAATATTTTACATTCCTAGATTTGCTCTGGCCCATGATTAGATCACGGCTCTGGCTTCACAAAAACTTGCTTACCCATTCTCGCTCTGCCTGTCTCTGCAGAGGGGTCTGCAGCACCCTGGGTAAGATCCTAGCTGCCTTGAAACGAGAAAAAGACTTACCTTTCCAGGGTCCCCACGTTGGGTGCCATTTACTGGGGGGTCAGCCCCTTCAGAGAGATTTAGAGGGTCCCTGGAAGGTGGGACAGCGTCAGAGATTATTCTGGAGAAATAAAGAAAAAGAAAGAGAAGAGGGGAGAAAGAAAGAGACTGGACTCTGTCTAGTGCAGAAACCGATTTAATGGGGCAAACCATAAGCCTTTTATCCTAAAGTTTCACAGGCATGATAACAAGATTTTCATGTGAACACAAAGCCAGGTGGATGAGGGGCATCCCCCCACCCACCAGGTGTTTCCTCAAGCATGAGGAAGGACAATCCCAATATTATTTCACTGTTCCTTATGCTTGGTTAATGTTCCTCACAAGCAATACAACAATTCTAACATCATAATATTCTAATAATCAATAACTTCTAAAACTTATGCATTCCCAATACCTAATGACTAACTTAAATCCTAATTGTATTCTGTGCTAATTTTACCTGTACTATAAAAAACTCTTAATTATAGCTCAAACCAGTTCCTAATGCAGCCCAGCCCAAAGTGGATGCTGGGCCCTTAGGAATGTGGCCCAGTCCAAAGTTCATGCTGGGCCATTTCTGGTGACTCTAGATAATCATCTATACCATCTAAAGCTGGAAACAACTCTCTAAATGTATATACTAATTCTACAAACATACTTTTAAATCTTATAAAGAAGTTTGTATCATATATAAGGCTCCCAAATGTGACCTGAGTTTGAATTATGTTAAGTTTAAAGCTGAAACCACAGCCTGTGAGAAATGGGAACAATGGATCCCTAGAGTCAGCCATGCCTGTCATACTCTCAGAACTTCATGCTTAGATCATCAAAGTCCCTACTAGTGGGTCATGCCAAACAACAAAGAAGGAAGGAGGGAATGGGCCTTCAGCTCCTGAATGCAACCTGGTGGTCTCAGGGTCTGCAGCCCACCTGGATCCCTAACGCTCAGGCGGGCCTCCATGGCTGGCTCCCAACAATGAACTAGGCTTAGACTGGGTGTTCAGGAAAGACCTTCCTGAGGAGGTAATTTTAAGCAGGAGTCTGAAGGATCGGTAGAAGTTGGCAAAGAAAGGTAGTTGGGGGAGTGCAGGAGGGCAGGTGGCCATCAGGTTAAGAAATGAGCAGAAGTATGCTAAGCAGAGGAGATACCAGGAGACAAACACAGAAAAAAACTGCACAAAGAGATGGTGACCAATGCATGTGTCTCCGTCACCTTTCTTCCCATCCCCTCACCATCCACTTCCCACAATTTATTTTCTAATGGCCTCCAAGTGATATTTCTAGAATGTAGAGCAAATCTCACCATTCCCCTGCTAAAAATGCTTCAGTGAGTCTCATGCCTTCAGCTCCATCAGTAAAGGCCACCTCACTTTCCAACCTCATCCGTCTCCATTCCACACTTGACGCCAGCCTAGTCACTCAGAGCCTCCCATGCACTCTGCAACTGTGCATACACTTGTCTCTCTTCTTACAATTCTCCTTCCCATTCTCCCATCTCACCAATTTCCATATCATCTTTCAGCCTTAATCTCACCTTCTTTAAACAGTTTCTCCTGTATATTAGGTCCTCTTGATTAACATTTCATTATAGTTAACTCTAACACCACCTGTCTCCTCTGCCATATTGTGAGCTTGTAATTGGCATGCCACAAGCATTCAATTAATGCCTCGTAAATTTACTAAATTGAATGAAAATGAATTGAATTTCACTTTAGTCAACAAGAAAGCAGGGAAGCCCTGGTATCTTTTCCCAGATAACTCTGATGTTGGGTGTCCACTCTTAATCCAGCTTTGATACTGGAAGGCATAGCAACTATTTTCATTTTGTACCAACCCAAACTATGCTTCTTCAAGTTCCCTATAAAGAATCCACAAACTCACAAACATTAGGGAACAGTGAATGCTTTTCTATATATTGTAGAGGAATGGCCAGAACAGCAGTTATCCTGCACACCCATAGCCTAAGATGCCTCATTCATTCCTGTCATGTCTTGAAACACCACCTTGTAAAATCCTTGTAATTTGTAACACGAAAAAAAAAATCTCATACATTTTAAAGATATACAAGTAAAATAACATAAAAACAAGTAATATATTACTAAAAACTGTTGCTAGAACTGAAGCACACTGACAGCCTAAGAAATCTCACTTAGCTTCATTTTTAATTAGCCCTTCTTCACATTTAAGTAAAGCAGGCACTGCTACACCCAGTAAACCAGTCCTTCTGGAACAGATAACTCATGCCAGTCAGAGAGCAATGTCAAGCTGAAGTACTGACTTTGGAATGTTAATTATAATAAGGGTACAGATCAAGAAAATGGAAGTCAGAGTTATAAATACACGTCCATGTGGACACATTCTGAAGACTTCTGGAATTTGAAAAAGGAACTCTGAATTCTAATGCAACGTCAACATGAAATTAAACTTTTTAAGAGTATCTGCTAAAGTAAGAAAAGGAGCTCTGCAAGGTGCCTCTGGAGAGAGACTGATGGGTCACTCCCAGTTGCCAAGCTCTGAGGCACTCCTTCCTGAAACATGAAAAGTTTCTCACAAGCTCACAAATAGGTGTGGAGGTTAAAACAACTGAAATCCCACCCAGTCAAGCCCTGTGTGACTCATGCAAGAGTAGGCCTGGCTTTGGGGTTTCTTTCTGTTCTTGCCCCTGTTTCCTGAATCTCATTCTGCTTACATGTGTAACTTCTGTTCTGGTGCCTGCTGTGTCTCTGGTGAGCTCCTACCTCTGTAACAGGAGCTGGCCCTCGGGTATTCTGCACCTCTAAGTTGTGCTCCTTGTTTCTCTCCCCCACTTCTAGAATCGGAGCCCAGTAGCAAACATTCCAAGACACTAGCAGACTTTTGTTATGCTTCCTGGTTGTCCTACCCCTATTTTGGCTACCTGTCTGGATTCTATTTCTTATTTATCTCACACATTGTTTGAACTACCTCTCTGTTTGCTGCCACACTGTTTAGACATGAACCTGTCCACCCTATCCAACTGAGATTATTTGTGAAGCCTGTATAGCATAATGGTTAAGAACAAAGTGGCTTTGGAGGTAGAGAACTCTGGGGTCAAATCTAGGTTTGTCACTTCTGAGTAACCTTGAGTTCATGGCTTAACCTCTGAGTTTCAGTTCCTGCATTTCAAAATGGGGACAAGAACAGATTAGCAAGAACTTATGTATATACAGTGCATAATATTGTGCCTGGTGTGTAATTAGCTAATGACAAATGCTACTGGCGGGGGCGGGGGGTGCACCTCATCAACAAGGGTATCTGCATAATGAACATTTGTATACCTAACCCTGAATTGTACCCCACATATTCAAAATAAAAAATAATAACTACAAAAATCTGTGGCTGTCATAAGTTTGTCCCCTAAGCACATGGGTGGTTCCAATTTAGGTTCTGGCTCCTCCGTCTTTTTTCTGCAACCCAGTCGTATTACAGCCACCACCGCTGCCTGACCCTGTCCTAAGATACAGCATCACAACCATCCTGTTTGAGTAAACCATCACTAGGATGGCCACAGAGGTCAACAAAGTAGTTTGACTCCAATGAAATGAAAAGTCACAACCCCATTATGGCCTTTGAAAGGACTTTAAAAAATGATCTTTATTTTTGGGGGAAAAAGTAAAATTATATATATTTTCTGGTTTTAAGTCCCTTGAGAGTAGGGGTGTGGGTTTTATGTTTGTGTCTAAAATTAATATTTGTTTCATTACTGCCTCACACACAGTAGGCAGTGCCTGATACACATATGTAATTTTTAAACTGTCAAGGAAAACAACACCAAAACAAACTCTAAGCCAAATATATTTAAAGCCATGTATTCAATATCCTAAAGGCACAAGGAGACGCACACTGAATTCTACATTGCCTGACAGTAACAAAAGAGACCAATATTATTTGACCAAGAGCAGAGAACAAGAGAACCAACTTAACATCTCCACAGGTGGAGAAATGTTTTTAGAATCTGTGGTTGCATGAGTATCCATGCTAGAAGAGAGAAAGATGTGGCAGAATTAGGTGAGTGCTGGTAGCCCAAGTAGCAATAAGAATGAGTTAGGGAAAAGGCATATAAAAGGTTTAAAAGATATAGTCCACATACTATTAGTATTATTATTACTGCTCGAGTCGAAGTCTTACTCTGTCGTCCAGGCTGTAGTGCAGTGGCATGCTCATGGCTACCGTAGCCTTAACCCGCTAGGCTCAGGGATACTTCCACCTCAGCCTCCCAAGTAGCTGGAACTACAGGCACCTGCCACCTCACCCAGCTAATTTGTTTATTTACTGTAGTTATTATTATTGTCTATTGTCATCATTACTATTTAAAATATATGTTTATTACATACATTCTTGTATATGTATGAAATATGGCAAAATAGAGAAAAGACAAGGAGGATAAGGAGAAAAAAAGAGGTGTTCTCAGGAATAATTTGGCCCTAAATTTAAGAAGATTTGCTAAGTGAAAAGCATCAATACTTGTATATTTGCTTTTAAGACATTTTCTTCCTTCTCCAATATCAACAGGCCTCTTTGATCACAAGGTCTTGTTTTCTAAGTTGACCAGCCCAGATAGGAGCCACTTTATGAAAAAAAGGGAAACAGGCTGGAATAGGTCATTATGTTTCTCCGTTGGCCTTAATATTTTTACTCTCTCTGTGAAAGTTTCCATGAAGAGTGAAGCAAAGAATCAAGATCATCTTCTGGCAGAAATATTTGGTCAAAGATGACACCTCAAATATTGGACTAGTGATTCAAGAAAAAAAAAAGATTTCTGAGTATCACAGAGCAATGACATTTCTTTTTATAATTATTTATTGCAAAATACAGTAAATATCACAATAGAAATTGAAGACAAAAAAAAAAAGCACCCACAATCTTTAGGAAATCTTCTCATCATTTTTGTTCTTATCTATGTATAGTCACAAGCTTTACATACTAGAAATAATATCATAAATATAATTTTGTATTTCATTTTGCTTAATATTAACATATATAGATATTTATATTTTTCTCATCTTTTTTTCTTTTCTCCCAAACAACAACCTCCTAAAATAACCAACACACAGTAACCTTAAAAGAAATGTAACTATTAGTAGAGTAGTGGTGGCATTTAAGCACCACTTAGGAAGACCAATGGTCCTCAGATGGCATTCTAGGGATACCCGGAGGTTGCCACAGTCGCACAACAAAGAAAAAACACACCAACAAGTCACATTCCTCTACTCCCATTTCAATACCCAGATACTTACCTTTCATAAGTATTTTATATTGGGTTAACGTAGGATTCCTCAGCCTTCAACACTGGCTAGCTATGTGAACTTGGGCACGTTTTTAATTTTTCTGATTCAGCCTCCTTCCTCATTAGTAACATCAGGATTCTGTTTGTACCAACTTCATGGAATCTGGATAAGTATTAAACAACTGCATGAATGAGAAGTGTTTAGATATTTACAAGTATGGCACCCGGTAAGCATTGTTATTACTGTCAAGAAATACAAAGCACAAATGACTACAATCCTCACACTCAATACAGGAATTTCTTTTACAAAATTCCTAAAAGCTACTCTTGTAGTTTCTTCGTGGATCTGTGGAGTGAGCAGGGGATCACTGCTTTTGAAGACAGTAATGAATGGGGAACTTTTACTATCAAAATTCTTATTTTTATCAAGGTCACTCAAGTTAAATTGACCCCATATTAGTTATCCCTTTATGTGTCCTAAATATAGGTTCTGGGGCTACAGAGAAAAAGTCTAATTGAGAATCCTTTTGTTATATTTAAGAGTTCTTTTTAAAATAGTTCTTGTGTACCTCCTGAGTTTACTAACGGTAACTTACATCATGATCTCATATAAATCCCAAAACAATCCTATGAAAATGGATCTTTTAATATCACTAGCTTGTAAACTTCTTGAAGATAATGTTTATGACGTGTACCACAGTACATGTCATAACGCCTAATATAGTCATGGAACATAGTAGAAGTTCAAAAAAAAGAGGAATAGGTTGAAGAAAGTATATACTTTTTTCTTGCTTAAGAAAAATGAGGTTTAACGAAGATACATGTTATCCACCACAAATAGGAAATGGAGGAGTTAAGATTGACAAGAGTACTGACTGACTCCAGAACTCAAGCTCTTAAACACTGCTGCACTGCACTCCCTATGAAACGTCATGATTCCTATCCTGAAAGCAACTTATCTGACATATTCTGGCTGTCTCTATTTATTCACAGAGAAATAAATGTAAGCTCTTAATCGTCCAGCTGTTTCCAGGCTATGAGTGCTATGTCCACTAGTATTTTAGAAAATGCCTTCCAGCCCATGAACCCAAAAGCCAAGAGGAACTGCAAATTGTCTTGTCATAGAGCCATTAAATGGTTCATTGAGATGCCAGAGTCCTCGAACCATTTATCAAAGGGCATAAATGAAAAATGTTTTGTTAAAATTTTGATTCATGATAGCCAAGTTACTTCCTAGTATTTGGCTAATGAGAAGCACAAATGTTGCCCTTCCTTTAGACAACGATAATGCAATTGATTATCACTAAGTATGCTCCTTGAGGCTGAACACAATGGAGGCCTCTGGTTCTTAATTCATTGAAATATACTTGGTCTCTTAGGGTCAGTCAAATTTGAAGACAAGGCAATCGTGACCAAAGCATCAAGGACAGCCCAGCTTCTGCATCACTTGGTTCTTAAGCTGTCCTCATGTTTCCTCACTCTAGTGCTTAGAATGCCCATGATCTTCTCTCTAGGAAACTTATGTAAGCAACTTCTAACAAAGGACAGGTACATTCACAGCACTTATGATCAGCTAGATTTTTGTCTCCACTCATTGCACCACGAAATTTGGGACTCTTGAGAAAGTCATGCCCTACTGGAGAGCACGAGCTGCTGATTGAACCTCATCAATCAAGATCAGCAAATGAATTCCTCTGCGTTGAGACCAATCTGAAATTTGACCTAGCAGGCTTTCAGCTGAAGGGGGATCTGGGTATAGGGCCAAGACAGCTGGTAGTAAGGGTCATACTGATCACTGTACCAAGCTTACATAAAAATGGTTCTATTGTAGTAAATTAATACTGAACCCAGGAACCTGTTTTTAAGACATTTACAAGTTCTGGGATCATGGACAAATTATTTAACTTCTATAAGACCCAGTTTCCTTTTCTATAAAGTGAAAAAAATGGCAATGCCCCTCCCAGACTTATATATTAATCTAGTAACAAATATATGTGGACACACTAAGAATTTTTCATGTACCATTCAAACATAAAGTAGCATTAATTTGGGTCATATTATACAATAATCTTTCACAAAGAAATATTTCTCATGATTCATTGAATGTTTTTAAACTGTTCTAGGGTCCTATTTGGGAAACAGTCATTTCTTAATAGAGATGACACATATAACCAGGGTGTAATACAAGTCATTAATTGGCTAGGCTAATGATACCAGGTCACGTCTCTTACCTTACTGCCCTTAGCCACTTTTAGCATCATGGAAGCAGTGGCTCCTCTTGAGTCTACCACTTTTATTTATCTTCTCAGCTAAGAATCTACATCCAGGAAATCCTAGGACTGTTTCATATCAAAGATGAATAAACCTGCTTTGTTTGTGTTTTTATTATGTATTTTTCTCTCCCCATTAAGAGATCACTGAATCACATCATCTCAGCAATGGAGCAGTCCACAAAGCTTATCTAGCCCAATCCCCTACTATATAAGAAAACTTCCTGTGAGATCCCTGAGAGATGCTTTGCTTTGGTGCAAAAACTCTCTTGTCAAAAAATCCTAGGCCACTATTGACCCGTTGTGTCAATAGAATATTCTTACTTTAGTGAGTAGAAACCAACATTGATTCAACTCATCATCTATGATTAACACAAGATTTTAAAGGTTTGAAAATATATGATGCATTTGTCCATTCCATATTTATTGAGTACTAAATATGGTCTGGCATCATTTACTAAACTAATCTTTCATTATGATGATCACCTATCCAGTCCAAGGACCATTATCCTTTCCTTCCTACAACCTCCATCAAAGAGCAACCATAGTATTCCCACTCTTGCTGAGTGAATCAACCCTTATCGTTATTTTGATTCAGAACCTTGAGGGAACCCCGTTTCAGTGACACAGATTGAGAACTGGAGCAAATGACTAGATATTTTTCCAAAATAAATTGTTTTGATTTTATTCTAGACACAAAATGTGCTCCAAAAAATGGTCATTCCACAACATGTGGAATAGAATGACTACTTTTATGTAATCTAAAAGTTGAGATAAATTGTTCTATCTCAAAATCAAAAGCCCTTCCATACCTTTTAATATGTAAAATATATGACTTAGAATTACTTATCCAGAATCATATGAAATAAATTTGACAAGTTATACATTTTTGTTATGTAGTTAAGAATTTATTCCTTGAGTATTAAAGCTGGTTTTATTGAAATAATTTTAAATTCACATTATAAATGAAGTAAATAGAGCATAGTAGCCAAGTGCAGTGACTTTAGAGTCATATAGGATTCTGTTGGTTCCAGGCTTTGTCAATATGTAACTCGGACAAATCACTTTAATTGTCTGGATCTCATTTTCCGTTATACAGTGATAAAAATTATAATACCTCCCTCATTGAGTGGCTGTGAGTTTAAGTGATACACGTACTGCAAAAGGCTCAACATAGTCCTTTGCACATAGTAAGACTTAAAGAAGGGCCAGCTAGTATTATTATAAAATGATCATATGTGTCTTTACTTACCCAAAAAAGGATGAAGAACATGACTTAACCTTTCTATTTTGATTCACTTTGAAAATTATTAATATATCTTAGAGAATTCTCATATAAGGTAATACAAACTTTCAACTAGTGGACATGCAATCTAAGGGATATCCCTTAGCTCTATTTGAGGCTGTGTCTCATGAGTAAAAGAGTAAAAAAATAGCATGGATGTTAAGAATAGGGACTTTGAAATCATAGGCTTGGGTTCGAGTAATAGGTTCGTCGTCAATTACTAGCCACATGATCTTGGAAAATTAATTTTTCTCTCTTTTGGTTTCTTTTTAAATAAAAATTTAAGTATTTACCTCAAAGGATTGCAAGACTCAAACCATATGTAGGGTTCTTGGTAGGTTGACATTTTTGAATAAATGTCAACTATTACCATTTTGCTTTCCTAAGACACACGCAGGCTGTAAAAGCAGTGCCAAAATAGTTTCTGGAGATAAGTGGGTGAGTTGGTTTTAAAGAATAAATATGACTTTTTCTAAGGAAGCAATGAGAGGCAGTGGATCCTGGGCATGAAAGTACATGCCTTGATTTGGGAGCAGTGAAAATTTGACTGGAACTAAAGTTAAGAGTATCTGGTGAGAGTAGTGGCTAGAGGCTGAGTGGTGGGACTCGAGAGCTCTCCCCAGCTATAAGGAGCCCTGAGACTTCCCGGGGAAGTGAAGTTAACTATGTGTAGTACTGAGCCATTCATCCTCTACCTCACAGGCACAGACTTTTATATAATAGAAAGTTTCTAAGCAGGTCTGTGTTTCAGAAAAATCACTTTCCAGGCAGAAGTAGTACACATAATGAGAGAAAATACATAGTTCCTTCTACATTCCAGCTACTATTCTAAGTACTTTACACAAATACATTCATTTGATGCTCAAAACAACTATATGAAGTAAGTGCTACTACCTATTTTACAAACAAAGAAAGTCACAGAAAGGCTAACTAATTTGTCCAAATTCAGGAGAGATTTGAACCCAGAAAATCTAGCAGCAGCATCTCTACTTTTAACCACTGCATCACACTGACCCTGCTTAAATGTGAGGTAAACGGAGAAAGAAGAGAGAAGAGGAGAGGATAGCTCTCTACTGGGCAGTGGAAGATGGAGGATGGGTGGAATGAGGAGAGAGGGGAAAGGAGAAGAGTTGCGAGACATTTGAAAATTATAATGTAGATCTGCACAAAACTAGTGAACAGGAGAATAAAGTGGGGGGTGGGCAACTGAAGACAAGTTTCAGTAATAGAAATGAAAAAGAGTTGGCTAATTATCTGATATAGATGAAGAGGAAGAGTCAAATATTTAGGTTGATGTTGAAGTTTTTTATTTGGACAACTGTTTACATAGTGATGCTATTACTTCTCAGTCACAGTTTTCTATAAAACTAGGTGCAGAATGTATTACCCTCAATGTGTACCAAACTTTCATACACAATGTGCAGTGCTATCCTACACTTTGCAAGAGTTATTGCCATCCTTGTCTCCACTAGCGTCTGCAGTTGTCCTTGACTAGTAACATGTCATACAATTTCAACACCCATGGCTGTTCCTGAAAAACAGTAGAACAACATGTGGAAGTATAAATACATGGTGGAAGCAGGTTGAGAGGAAGAAGATAAGTTAAATTCTGGATACTCTAAGGTTGAAGGTATTGTAAGACATTCAGGTTCAGCAATCAATTAGAAATTCAAAATAGAAACTCTGGGATAGTAAACAATACTGATGCAGATTTTATGTAAGGATTTTATGGTCTGAGTGTATAACTGAGCCCAAACTAAACATAATAGTTAACATTTAGCCCTTACTATTTGTAATACACTATACCAAGCACTAAACATGATTGATTGCTTCTATTATTCCTCACTACAAATACATGAGAAAGATGTGATTGCATCCACATTTTACAAGGAACAAAACTTTGAGGTTAGTAATTCTCAGAGCCTTGCCTCTTTCATTTATCTCATAGGAGATGGATCAGGAACAGATTTTTTTGAAAAAGCTGTTTAGAGTCTGCCAGATTTAATTGAAAAAGCTAAATTCCTAGAATCAATAACAGCTCGGAATAGTTAATATACATTGTTTTTAAATTAAAAAAAAATTTTTCTTAGAAGAAGCTGCCACTAGAAGAAGAGTAGTTTTATATGAAATGCTATGAAGCCATAGGCAAAGCCTATTCCAAAAATTAACATTTTTTGCTCCGAAGTTAAACATATAAGTAACTTATTTTCTATATTTAAACTTCTAAAAATTACAGATTCAGAAGCTACATGTGCAGGTTACATGCCTATATTACATAATGGCGAAGTTTGGTCTTCTAGTGTACCCATCACCCAAATAGTGAACATTGTACCTAAGAGGTAATTATTCATCCTTCAACCTATCCTATCCTTCCCCTTTTAGTAGTCCCTAGGGTCTATTATTTTCATCTCTATACTTGTGTGTACCTATTGTTTAGCTCCCACTTATAAGTAGGGACATGCAGTATTTGATTTCCCATTTCTGAATTATTTCACTTAGGATAATGATCTCCAGCTCCATCCATTTGCTGCCAAGGACATATATATATCACTTTTTAAAATCCATCAGCCATTGATGAACGCTTAGGTTGATTCTATGACTTCGCTATTGTGAATGATACTATGACACACACACCAGTGTTAGGTGTCTTTTTGATATAATAATTTCCTTCCTTTGAATAGATACCTGGAAGTGGGATTGCTGGGTAAAATAGTAATTTTACTTTCAGTTCTTTGTTTTCCATAGAGGTTGTACTACTTATTTACATCTCCATAAACAATGTATAAGCATCCCTTGGCTCTGCATCTGCAACAACATGTTGTTTGTTTTGACTTCCTAGCAATAGACATTCTGACTGGTGTAAAATGATATCTCACTGTAGTCTTAACTTGCACTTCTCTGATGATCAGTAATGTTGAACTATTTTTCATATGTCTATAGGCCACTAAGTCTTTTTTTTTTTTTTTTTTTAGTTGGAGTCTCACTCTGTCGCCCAGACTGGAGTGCAGTGGCACGCTCCCGGACACCGCAACCTCGACCTGCTGGGTTCCAGTGATCCTTCTGCCTCCGCTTTCCAAGTAGCTGGAACTACAAGCGCGCACTACCAAGCCTGGCTAATTTTTTGAGGTCTCGCCAAGTTGCCCGGGCAGGTCCCGAACCCTCGGGCTCACGCAATTCACTCACCTCAGCCTCTCAAAGCGCGGGATTACAGGCTGAGCCACCAAGCCTGGCCAAATCTTCTTTTAAGAAATGTTGGTTCATGGCCTTTGCCCACTTTTTAATGAGGTTGTTTATTTTTCTTGAGTTTGAATTTCTTGTAGATTCTGGATGTTATTCTTTTGTCAGAGGCGAAATTTGCAAATATGTTCTCCTGTTCTGTGGGTTGTCTGTTTACTCTGTTGATTATTTATTTTGCTGTGCAGAAGCTTTTTAGCTTAATTAAGTCCAATTTGTCTATTTTTGCTGTTGTTGCATTTGCTTTTGAGATCTTAGTAATACATTCTTTGCCTAGGTCAAAATCTAGAAGAGTTTTAACTAGGTTTTTTTCTAGAATTTTTATAGTTTCAGGTAAATCTTTAATTCATCTTCAGTTAATTATTGAATATGATGATAGATAAAGGTCCTGTTTCATTTTTCTGCATATGGCTAGCCTATTTTCTCAACACTATTTATTGAATAGGATATCCTTTTCCCCTTGTTTATTTTTGTCAAATTTGCTAAAAATCACTTGGCTGTAGGTATTATATTTAAATTTTATAAGTAAACTTCATTTGATTTTTTTGGAATTTAATATGTCATATAGTCACTCTAAGAAATATTTGCTGATGTACAGGATTTTTAGGTAAATTAAATTACTTTTCTCATAGCATAAACTGGTTGATAAGCCACAGAATTATAAAAATATCCCATGATCTAATCCATTGCTTAAATTCTCTCCCCAGGAGGTCCACCAAGTAGTCTACCAGGCCACATTGACTACGTCTAGTGGTAGGAAACACTTTATTTCAGTTTGCACAACACATTCCTGAACAGTTCTGATAACTAGAAAGAATCCAATTTTTTTGTTCAATATGTTAAAGACTGGCACATAGTTAAGTTAGTTTATGTTGAGGGGTACATTTAGGATTTGTTACATTAGTAAATTGTGTGCAGGTAAGGTTTGAGCTTCTAGAGACCACTCTCTATCCCTGGTAGTGGATATGGGTAATTGTGTGCCCTATATCTCCCCCCTCCTTTAAAAGTGCCCAGTGTTAGTTGTTCCCACCTTTGTGCTCATGTGCCCAATGTTTAGAAAACATGCAATATTCAGTTTTTTGTCTCTGTGACAGCTCATTTAGAATGATAGTCTCCAGCTGCATCCATGTTGCTGCAAAGGACATGATTTTGTTCTTCTTTATAGCTATATAGTATTCCATCATGCATATGTACCTCATTTTCTTTATTCAGTCCACTTTCAATGGGGAAAAATTTTAGCTTGATAAGGTCCCACATGCCAATTTTAGATTTTGCTACATTTGTATTTGGGGACTTGGCCATGAATTCATTGCCGACTCCAAAGTCCAGGAGGGTGTTCCCTAAGTTTTCTTCTAAGAGTCTTCTAGTTTGTGGTTTCACATTTAAGTCCTTGATCCATTTTATTTTTTAAAATATGGTGGTAGGTAGTAGTCTACTTTCATTCTTAAGCATGTGGTTGGCCAGTTTTGTCAGCACCATTTGCTAAGTATGGTTTCATTTCCCCAATGTTTGTTTTTGTGGTTTCGTTGAAGATGAGTTGGTTGAAGGCCCATGGATTTATTTCTGGATTCTCTGTCCTGTTCCATTAGTCTTTGTTTTATTTTCGTACCAATACAGTGCAGTCTTGGTTATTGTAGACTTATTGTAAAGTTTGAAGTCTGGAAATGTGATGCCTCCAGCTTTGTTCTTTTTGCTGAGGATTGCTTTAGCTATTTAGGCTTTTTTCTTCCATACGAATTTAAGTATTGTCTTTTCTAGGTCTGTGCAAAATAAGTTGATAAGGATTGTGTTGAATCTGTAGATTGCCTTGGGTAGAATGGACATCTTGACAATATTGATTTTCCCAATTCATGAGCATGGAATGTTTTTGTATGTGTTTGTGTCATCCTTGATTTCTTTGGGCAGTGTTCTGTAGTTCTCATTGCAAAGGTATTTCATGTTTTTGGTTAGATTGATGCCAAGGTATTTTATTTTATTCTTTGTACCTATTGTGAATGGGATTAAGTGTTTATTGTTTTGGTCTCAGTTTACTTGTTGGTGTATGGAAATGCAACTTTTTTTGCATATTGATTTTGTATCTCAAGACTTTACCAAAGTCATTTCTCAGTCCAAGAAGGTTTTTGACAGAATCTGTAGGATTTTCTAGGTTAATATCATAACATCTGCTAAGAGGGACAATTAAACCTCATATTTTCCTGTTTGGATACTCCTGATATCTTTCTCTTGCCTGATTGCTCTGGTTAGGACTTCCAGGACTATGTTAAATAGAAAGAGTGAGAATGGACATCCTTGTTTTGTTCCAGTTCTTAGGGGGAATGCTTTCAGCTTCTGCCCGTTACATACAATGCTGGCTGTAGCTTTGTCATAGATGGCTCTTATTTGGAGGACTATTCCTTCAATGTCTAGGTATTTGAGAGTTTTTATCAATAAGGGATGTTGGATTTTTTTTGCATGCTTTTTCTGAGATTAATGGAGATAATAAAGTGGTTCTTGGTTTTATATCAGTTTGTGTGATGGATTGCATTTGTTGATTTGCATATGTTGAACCAGCCTTGCATTCCAGCTGTTCGTGATGGATGATCCTTTAAATGAGCTGTTGGATGCATTTTGCTGGAATCTTGAGAATTTTTTCATCTATGTTCATCAGGGAAACTGGCCTGCAGTTTTCTTTCCTTGCTGGGTCTTTGCCATTTGGGGTATTAGAATATAATTGGCTTTATAGAGTGAGCTAGGAAGAACTCCTTTCTTCTCAATTGCTTGGAATGCTTTCAGTAGGATTAGTATCAGCTCTTGTTCAGTTGTGAAACCATCTGGCCCAGGGCTTTTTTGATAGGGAGGTTTCTTATTATTGAGTCAATTTGTTGGATTGTTATTGGTGTATTTAGGGTTTCAATTTCTTCGTGTTTAAATCTTGGAGGTTATGTGATATCATAAATGTCTCAATTTCCTCTATATTTTCTAGTGTACTTGCATACATATGCTTGTAGTAATCTGATAACCTTTGTATATCTTCAGAGTCAGTTGTAATATTGCCTTCTTGTTTCTAATTGTGTTTATTTGAATTTTATCTCTCTCTCTGTTAGAATCTGGCCAGAGGTGTGTCAATCTTATTTATTCTTTCAAAGAACCAGCCTTTTGTCTCGATTTGTGTGTGTGTGTGTTTTGGTGTGGGGGGGGTCTCCATTATACTTAACTGTAACTTTATTTTAATGATGTTCACTTTTCTACAAATTCTGGGATTGAATTTCCCTTATTTTTCCAGCTCCCTTGGGTGCAATATTAGACTCTTTACTTAAGATCTATTTCCTTGATACATGCTTGCAATGTTATAAACTTCCCTTTCAGTGCCACTTTCATGTATTCCAGAGGTTTTGGTGTGTTGCGTCCTTGTTTTCACTCATTTCTGGAAATCTTTTTATTTCTGCCTTGATTTCTGTGTTAACCTAAAAGTCATTCAGAAGCATGTTCTTTTATTTGTATTTATTTGTGTGTTTTGGGGGGTTCCTGATAGTGATGATGTTTATTTTTATTTATGTGGTCTGAGAAGTGTGGTTTGATATCAACCTTTTGAAAATTTTTCACATTTGATTTATGTCCAAATATGTGGTAAATCTTGGAGTATGTTCCATGTATTGATGAAAATAATTTATATTCTGTGGTTGTTGGGTGAAGTGCTCTGTAGATGTCTATTGGCTTATTTGGTTAAGTGTTAAGGTTCCAGATTTCCTTGTTAGTTTTACACCTTGATGATCTAAGGCTGTTAGTGGGGACATTAAAGTCGCTCACTATAATTGTATACCTGTCTATGTCCATTCTTAGTTTAATTAGCAATTGTTGTATAAATTTGAGTGCTTCTCTGTTGGGTGTGTATACAGTCAAGATGGATATTTCTTACTGGTGGGTTGAGGCTTTTATCATTATGTAGTGACCTCCAGTGTCCTTTTTAACTTTTATTGATTTAAAGACTGTTTTGTCTAATATAAGAATAATTACTCCTGCTTTTTTTTGTTTCCCATTTTCCTGGAAGATCTTTCTCCAGTCCTTTACTTTGAGCCTGTGGATGTCATTTGCAGTCAGATGGGTGTCCTGAAGACAACAGAACGATGGATAATGCTTCTTTATCCAATTTGCCACTCTATGCCTTTTAAGTGGCACATTCTGTCTGTTCACATTCAAGTTAATTACTGTCAGGTGAGGGTTTGTTCCTGTCATATTGCTATTAAGAGGCTGCATTGCTTTTTACGTTTTGTGGATGATTTGCATTGTCTGTAAACTCTGTGATTGCCTATGCTTTTGCAATGAGTGCAACTGTTCTTTCTATTCTTAGTACTTTCTTAAGTATATCCTGAAGGACTGGTCTGGAGGTGGCATATTCTCTTAGGGATTAGGTGTCTGGGAAGGATTTTAATTCTCCTTCACTAATGAAACTTAGCTTGGTGGGATAGGACATTTTTGTGTGGAATTGCTTTTCTTTAAGGATGTTAAAGATGAGATCCCAGTCCCTTCTGGCCTGTAGGAGGTCTGCTGAGAAGTCTGTTGCGATTCTGATGGGTCTTCCTTGATAGGTGGTCTGCCCCTTCTCTTTAACTGCCTTTAGGATTTTTTGGTTCATGCTTACCTTGGCAGATGGATTATTATGTGCCTTGGAAATGGGCTTCTTGTGTAATACCTCACAGGTGTTCTCTGAATCATTTGCATCTGCATGGCCACTTCTAGAAAGATGGGAATAATTTTCTTGGATGATACTTTGGAAGGCTTGTTTCAGCATGTTCTGTTTCCCCCTTCTCTCTCAGTCAGTTAACCACAGGCTTGGTCTCTTTACATAATTCCAAACCTCTTGTAGGCTTTGCTCATTCTTCTTAAGCCTTTCTCCTTGTTTTTGTTGGCCTGAGCTAATTCAATAGTTTGATCCTCAAGTGCTGAGATTATTTCCAATGTTAGGCCAATTCTGATGTTGAGAATTGCTATTGTGTTTTGAAATTCCAGAAGAGAACTCTTCATTTCCAGAAATTCAGATTGGTCCTTTCTCATAATGGCCAGCTTACCTTTCACTTCCTGCACTTTTTTGTGGTCTGGATGATCTGTGTGTCTATCTTCTTGTTGATCTTATAGAGTTCTTTTTAGTGTGACTTCTATGTCTGTCATCAGGGATAGGACATTCTGGATGGGTTCCATTGCTTGGTATCTAGGAAGTCCTTCTGTAGGTATCAACTCAAGACCTCAGGGATTGTCAGTGCTTTTTCACTGGTTCTTCCTCTGTGAGGGCAAACTCTTTTCTTTTTCTTTTTTTGTTTTTTAGCTAGACAAAGTTGCTACTATTGGGATGGCCATTTGTGTGGTTTTGTCGTTGCTAATTTTTTTTTTTTTAATTTGCTTGTCCTCTTTGGCCTGCCTGTGTGGGTATGGGTGGTCATCCGTGGCAAGAAGGGTGGTGATATGGGAGTAAACCATCTGGAATATCTTCACTGGTGTAGTCTAGCTAGAATGACATGAGACTTCTCCTCTATTTTAGAGACTTTTCTACTCCTCATAGACAGGCAGGAGGAGTCCCCTGCTAGCAATTTCTATCCCAGTCAAAAGTGGGAATCAGTATCTTAAAGGATCCAAGACATGCTTTTTTAAAATCTTAGACTAGGGAAATAAATCCTATGGTTTGCTTTACTGAAACCTGAAGAAAACGAAAATCTTCATACATAAGAAAATTTCAGCCATAACTTCTGTTAACTAAAAAATGTACTTTTGCCAGGAGCTGCTTTCATTTTCTGAAGTATGGCATGAAGAACTTCCCTGGATTAGGACTCTGACTCTTTCCATCCTCCCAAGTTGATTGCTCTGAGGTGTCTAGGAAGAGAATCAAGATAAAGACGTGCATGTTCCAATGGGTCTTTCTTTTTTTGTCTTCCATTTTTATAACACTAAAACTAGGTCTTATATCCTATTTGATTACATGGTCTTTGGAGATCAAGGAAGGTGCCTTGATCATCCTTGAAACCCTTTCACATGTCATTCATCAAACAAAAAATTGTTGAATTCCTAAATGCATGGTACTGTGCTGAGCTCTGGTGATACAATAATGAACAAAATAAACATTGCTTCTACCCTTACTGAGTTTTCTATGTATTTGTGAACACAATGTGGTTGGAAAGATATGACCTAAGTATAGTACCTTACATTTAGTACCAACCAATAAATAACTTCTTGAATAAACAATAATTGAGTTTAAGCATCATTTCATTGTGTTATTCCCCACTTGAAGATCTTCCTTGTACACTCTTTGAAAACTCAAAGAAATGTAAATAATGTTTCCTGATTTTATGGGGTTTGCACTTGGGAGATGGTATGTAGAGGACATCTGCAAAAAACAAATAAATAATATAGAACTCCACAGGATAAATACCAAAATACAAAACACAACTTATTAAAATTGTGTATTTATTCTTATATGTTTAAATTTCAGTCACCTTCAAATTACACTCCATTTGATATAATACAGCTACTGAGATACTTTTTCCACAGCTCAAAATAGTTTTTGAACTCATCAACTTTGATGCCTTTTAGTACTTCTGCTGTTTTTTGTTTCAGTTATTCCACAGCAACAAAACGTTTCTCTTTGAGGACTTTTTTCATCTGAGGAAACAAAAAGTCCTTGAGGTGAGATTGTGTGAACAGGAAGGATGGGGCATAGGGTCATGTCATTTTTGGTCAAAAACTGTTAAACACTCAGTGCAATGTGAGCAAGTGCACTTGTAAATCACCCATTATGAAATGAGCAAATGTGCTGAAAGAATCTCCGGGAAAAAAAATTCTCTGAAACTGAATGCAGTCTCTCATAACAAATGCTATCTGTTACACTAATGTTGATGGGTTCCTAGAACACTTACCTGGTGTGAAAAACCTGTAGTAGACCTTGGGACCCACTCTCTAAAAAACCATTCCATGTTTTTTTGGGTCCCCCTCCTACAGATCCTAACTAAATACTACAGGTGATCAGAGAACTAAACAGTCACTACCCAGAGGCACTGGGAGAATGCTTTTGGGATGTGGGTCTTATCCTGTAAATGTGGCTAAAGACCATTTATCCATCCTTTACTAGAACCTCTTCTTTGGTGACTTATTAACTCACTCTCCTCAAACAACATTTGCTATATCTATGTTTGATGGCTACCACTACATGTTACATACTGTTCTATCTGCCACATTAAAATGTAGTTGTCTGTTGATAAGCAAAACTTCACCACTGGAGGATAACCTCTTGAAGAGGTAATGCTGGTCTTAGTCACCTGCTGCCTCCATGGCCAACATAAAATCTAAACACACTTAGAGGCCATTTAATAAATAATTATTGCACCAAGGTTAAAGGTTATTCTAGAATATACTCTCTGAAATCAGCACAGGACATCACTGAACCAAGCTAAGCATTCAATAGCCAGATAAAATAATCCTTCCTCCTTCCATAATAGGTTCCTAATTATCTGATGAGGTTAATGAAATAAACATTGGTCACCAAAAGCACTGAGAGTGTAACTGTTTACTTGATATCCTCACAAGCAAGAAATTGTTATCAAAGTCTTTGATGAGATGAGGGCTCCAGAATTAGAGTAAGATTAATAAAAAGCAATAGCTAGGTGGTTTTCATAATTTGACTAGTTGTGAATAATGCTACAATAAACCTGGAAATGTGAATATATCTCTGAGATCTTCAATTTCTTCAATATCTCCAGATTTCAATTTCTTTAGAGATATATGCAGAAATGAGATTGCTGACCCAAACGATAATTCTATCTTTAATTTTTTGGAGGGGAGGGAACCCTACATAGCAGCTGCAAGAACTTTCATTTTCATCAACAGTATACAAGGGTTCCATTTTTTCTACATGCTTTTCAACACTTTTTAAAAACTGATAGCTATCCTAACAGGTGTGGGGTGATATTTCATTGTGGTTTGATTTGCATTTCTCTCATTATAAGTGATGTCGAGCACATTTTCATATAGCTGTTGGTCAGTAGTATGTCTTCTTTGGAAAAATGTCTATTCAGTTTATTTTGTCCATTTAAAAATTAGGTTTTGTTGTTGTTGTTTTGGTTTTTTTCTATTGAGTTTAGGAGTTTCTAATATATTTTGAATATTAATCCCTTATCAGATATAAGGAATGCAAATAAATATTTTCTCCCATCTTGTGGGTTGCCTTTTTATTTTGTTGTTCCCTTTATTTTGTTGTAAGCCTTTTGGTTTAATCCCACTTGCCTACTTTTGTTTTTGTTGTTTGTGTTTTTGGTGCCATATCCAAGCAATCATTGCCTCACCCAATGTCTAGAAGTTTTCCCCTATATTTTCTTCTAAGAGTTTTATTGTTTCATATCTTACACTTAAGACTTTAATTCATTTTGAGATGATTTTTTTGAATATGGTATGAGAAGGGTTCAATTTCATTCTTTGCATGTAAATATCTAATTTTCTCAACACCATTTATTAAAAACATTGCCATTTTTTCCTATTGTATATTCTTGTCACCCTTGTCAAGCTCAATTGACTATATATAGTATGTGGGTTTATTTCTGGGCTCCATATTCTGTTCCGTTGGACATCAATGAATGAGTGGATAAAGAAAATGTACCATATACCATATACATAATGAAATATCATTCAACTTAAAAAAAAAAGAAGTAAATACTGCCATCTGCAATAACATGGGATGGACCTAATGGATATTATGCTCAGTTAAAGGAGCCAGACAAAGAAAAATAAAACACTGCATAATCTCACTCATATGTCATATATTTCAACTAATCAAACTCAAAAAAGCAGAGAGTAGAATGATGGCTGTCAGGCGCTGGGGTAAAGGAGAGATAAGGAGGTATTGGTCAAAGAGTACAACATTCAGTTATATAAGATAAGTTCTGAAGACCTACTGTACAGCATGGACCTCTGGTTAACTATATTGTATATACAACATTTTTCTAAGAGGGTAGAATTTATGTTAAATGATTTAATAACAAAAGGAAAAACAAAACAAAAACAAAGGAAGCAGAAAACTTTTGGAGGTGCTAGATAAGTCTACTGCATTGACTATGATGATGGTTTCACAAGTGTAGACTTATCTTCAAATATATCAAGTTCTATACATTAAATATCTACAGATTTTTTATTTCAATCATACCCCAATGAAGCAGCTTTAAAAAATCTTGTCTCACTTTATGATCATAAGCAAGTCACTTGGCATCTCAGAGTTGTTAACACAATTTTTCAATGGGAATTTTTAAGTGGAAGTAACTCCCAGGCCTATTTCTAATATTTGTGGATTCCAGGCAAGAATTAAAATGAAAGCCCATGTATTGTATTTCTACAGTTTATTGAGCCCAATTTTTAAAAAATTATAGTTAACATACATTTAAATAAAATTCTATCCTTGTACTTTGGCAAATATAGCTTCATTGCAATGTGAAAGCCCAGGTTGAAATTTAAAAGCCTGGAACTCCTTTGAGTACCATGTTGAAATCTAGCAGCATGAGAGGAGTTCACAAGGCATCAGTCTCTCTCCTGGTCTGTAGCTGGTCTCTTATTCATCCCCAGTTCTGTTGTGCCTCACAAAGAGCCGTGTGCACAAGGGCCTGTACACTAAAATCCGCATACACAAGCTTTCATCCAAACTCCTGAAAAAACGTACCCCAGGTCATATGTTGAAGTGAGGGGTGTGCATACCAATAACATAGTCTGCCTTGGAGGAGATGACCTAAGGAAGACATCTACATAGGCCCTGTAAGCAGATTCAAGTATACTTGGGAAAGAAATTCAGTCGTTTAAGATTCCAAGATATAAACTAAAAGTGAATTCCAAAGTTGTGCAGAGCAGATGTCCTTGACCTACATACTCCAAGCCCTTTGGAGAGAGGTATAGCTGGAAAAGAGCCAGAAGGAGACTCTCTAAAACTTGGGGATCTAGGGCAAAAGAACCCCTTTTGCATGAGTTTAAAGATGATACAAGTGGTGCTTACTTCACAAAACTATTATAAGGATTAACAGATATGGAAGGAAATTACCCAGAGCATAAAACCATGTTAAATTATGTAAATGTTGTTATACCTGCAGTTGGTGTTGCCACTGTCAATAGAATATGCCTGAAAACCCATTAAGTGCTATAGGAACACAAGCAGTATTTTGATAATTGATTCCTTTGGACCCTGTAAGTCATTGAAAGACCCTGTCATTATTATGTGAAGGTGAATTTACATTTGCAAAGCTCTCTAGATCAGCAACATAGGGGGTATGTATACTTGAAGGATTTGAGGCCATAGACCTTCATGTCTACCTTCCCATTTTAAACTTTCTTTCTGTTTTTTTGTTTTGTTTTGTTTTGTTTTTTTCAGTTGGAGTCTCACTCTGTCACCCAGGCTGGAGTGCGGTGGCATGCTCACGGCCATCGCAGCCTCAACCTGCTGGGCTCAGGCGATCCTTCCCCCTCAGCCTTCCAAGTAGCCAGAACTACAAGCATGTGCCACCATATCCAGCTAATTTTTTTATTTATGGCAGAGATGAGGTCTACCCAAGTTGCCCAGGCTTGTCTCCAACCTGTGAACTCAGGCAATCCTCTCACCTCAGCCTTCCATGCTAGGATTATAGGCATGAGCCACTGCTCCTGGCTGAGCGTTCTTTCCCTAAATAAAGCCTTCTCATAGGTCAACAAATATGACTGACCTTTTGTATCTGTGGGTTCTGCATCCACAGGTTTAACCAACAACAGATTGATTTTTAAAAAAATTTTGAAAAGGATGGTTGTGCCTCTACTAAACATGTATAGATTTTTTTCCTTGTCATTATTCCCATAAAATATGGTATAACAACTTACATAGCACTTGCATTGTATACACTATTGTAGGTAAGTTAGAGATTTTTTAAGTATATAGGAAGGTGTGCATAGGTTGCACTTACATTGCATACACTATTGTAGGTAAGCTAGAGATGTTTTAAAGTATATGGGAAGGTGTACATAGGTTACATGCAAATATTACATCATTTTATATAAGGGACTTAAACATCCAAGGATTTTTTTTACCTCTAGGAGGGATACTGAACCAACCCCCTGCACTTACTGAGAAGTAAACTGTATTTCTCACACGCTTTTTATCATCTTGAATTACTAAGAAATAATATGATAATCAAGATAGAATTTCTTTCTTGAACATAATGCAAGTACAGGCAATTTGGCTGATACTACTAGGTCACCTCTCTTGACTCCAATTTACTGCCCTTGGTCACCTCAGAACCATGAGAATGGCACTTGCCTCTTGTTCCTTTGTCTTTACCTTGGCATCTATCTTTAGCGTATGTCTCCCTTTCACTATTGTCCTTACCCCTGCCCCCAGGCAATAGCTCAACAGCAGTCCCTTGAATATCTCCTGTTCAAAAAATTCAGAGACACTGTCATCTCACAAAAGGGTTGGTATGCTTGTCAACTGGAGAGAATTTTGAAAATGCATTTCTATGACCATTGAGAAATCATAAAAGGTCAGACAATTAAGTTTGCAAACTTGCCACTGTGCATTTACATTGGCAGCACTGTATAAACAACTCAGTAAGGTTTCGTAATCTTGGTATTTCAGTGTCTCAAAGCTGTGTTTGTGTCAGCATCCGGTGGTGTCTTGCTGAGTGGCATTCATTATTGCTGTTGCATGTTTTTGTGTCATGAGAATGTCAGAGCTTGAATTAAAGTAACAAACAGATATTAAATTTCTTATTAAGAGTGGAAGTAAAATCAGGGACATGTTAGTCTGAGTTTATGGGGATAATGCCATGAAAAAAAGGTCAGTGTACAAATGAATTAAACGTTTTTCTGAGGGGAGAGAAAGCATTGCTGATGAAGAGAGGTCAGGTGACCAAAACAAGCAGAACTGATGACAACATTGCAAAAATTTGTTATCATGTGTCAAAATTGCCATCTGATTGTGAGAAACATAGCAGACCAAATAAACACCAATAGAGAAACAGCTAGAAAAATCTTTACTAAAACCTAGACATGAGAAAGGTGTGTGCAAAAATGGTACCGAGGGAGCTCTTGTATCATGACAATGCACCAGCTCAGGCAGCACTATCTGTGAAGGGGTTTTTAGCCAGTAAACAAATACCTGTATTAGAACACCATCCCTACTCATCTAATCTGGCCCCCAGTGACCTTTTTATCTACCTGAAGATAAAGGAAATATTGAAAGGAAGATATTTTGGTGACATTCAGGACATCAAGGGTAATATGATGACACTCTGATGGCCATTCCAGAAAAAGAGTTTCAAAATTGCTTTGTTGGGTAGACTAGGTGCTGGTATCAGTGCATAGCTTCCCAAGGACGGTACTGCAAAGGTGACTGTAGTGATATTCAGCAATGAAGTATGTGGCACTCTTTCTGGGATAAGTTAGTGAACTTGTCAGATCTTGTAGAATCACAGAATCTCAAAGTTTGAAAAAGATTATGAAGATCTACAACTTCCCATTCACAGGGAAGTCTTATCCTACATTTCTGAGAGGTCATCATTCAACTTTTGCTTCGGTCTCAATAGCCCTGAAGACAAGGGATTAAGGTCTCCATAAGGCATCTTGTGTTATGAGTGTTGAGAAAATTGCTCATCCTGGGCATGGGGGTACATGTCTATAATCTCAGCTACTCAGTGGCTGAGGCAGGAGAATTCTTGCAGCTAGAAGTTTGAGAAAATTGTTCATCTACTTAATCTTTGATTAGTGCATAATGTCTCAGGCACTGGACCAGGAGAGCAAGATGCGATACTAAGTAGAATAGTCCTTATCCTCAATGAACTCCTTATGTTGAACCCAGATGCTAAATAATGCAACAGTTAAGTTGGCAAGCTCTGGAGTCAGACTTCCCAGGTTTGAATTCAGCTTATAATATTTATCTCTGTGACCTTAAGAGAATTCTCTATTTTTTGCCTCAGTTTTCTCAACAATGGGATGGAGATATTAGTAGTACTTACTGAGTTGTTATGAAAAATAATGTAAATATTAGCTATTATTTGTCCTATCCTCTGTCTGAAGACATAGAAAATGAGCTTCTTATTCTATTTAAAAGTCCGAAAAAGCCAAAAGATGCTCTATGCCTTCCTAAATCTTTACTTCTTCATAGTAAATTATCCCAGTTTTTCAAAATCCATCCATGAGACTTGAAATCCAGACCCTTTACTGTCTTGACCTCACTTCTGAGTTCTCCTCCAAGTGTGGCATTCAGAACTTAGCACACTAACCCAAATATGGCCAGACTAGAGAATATTGTCCTAACTGGTCTGGATATCATGCCTTCAATCTGAAAAAGGACCCTTGGGGTCCTCTAGAATAGCTATCTATTTCACAGGAAGGAAACTGAAGCCCTGAAGTGGGGCAGGACCTAACTTATCCTGTCAAATACTGGTTGATACACAATGAGCACCCAGGTCTCTTGACTCAATTTTTCTTTTTTCCTCCACTGCTGTATAGAAAGAATTATCTGTTCTAAGATGGCCTAGTGTTCAAACCCTAGTGTTATTGAACTAAACTGGGTCCATGTACACGTGCAAAGGAAAGCCAAATACTGAAGCACCTGGTTTTTACAGCGAGAAAAGTTTATTGCGAGTTGACTAGCAATAAGACAGGAGGAAAATGCTCAGATATGTCTCTTTGAGCTGGGGGTGGGTCAGGTTTTATAAGCATAGGGTAAAAGGATAATCCGATTGGACTCTTCAATGAGGTGATGCCAGGAGGCATGATCTGACTGGATCCTACTGTGAGGTGATGCTACAACTCGATTTGATGGGATCCTAAATCCTGCTTTGTAATCCAGTCCCTGCCCCTCAGTCCAAGCACTTAAGCTCACTGCTGTATTCATATGGGCGTGGTCAGGTGAGCGATCTTCAACCTGGGGGCTCACAGCAACCTAAAAACAACTCATAACTCTTGCATCAAAGTTGAGCCAAATTGGTCTGGTGTAGTTACACTAGCACTGAGAAGAACCTGGTATCCCTGAAAGATCTGAAAACAAATTCTTATTTTTATTTTTATTTTTTTTTTAAAGATTTCCTTAAGAGTTAGGCCTGATTTCCTCATGTCTTTGTTTGGGTAACAATATGAACTAAGCCCCTTTACATCTATTCATAACATAAACTGCAGTGCAGAATCATGGATTTTATAAGATCTCCAGACCCTTGCCCTGTTTGGCAAACCAGATATTACATAAGAAATCATGCATAATAACCATGAGTTGCTATGGACACCCCTTGTTATTTCTTTAATATGTTTTATGTTTTATGTTAGACGTAGGTGTTATGTCTAGGGAAGTAGGAATGAGTATGATAACAACAAGGGGTATGGAGATTGCTCTGACAGAACAATTGCCTTTAGGGAATAAGGGAGGAAATGACCCAGAAAATTATCCCTTTAGTGTAAAATTGTGGCTCCCTAATCTATCAGTTCCAAATTAGAGGGGAATCAAAATCCCCTATTCAATTTAAATATATTCAATTTAAATATACCAGGGGTGCCAAAAAATGCTTATACATTTTAAGATATGTTATCTATGCATTACTTTTGGAAGTTGAATTAAATTATGGTAGCAATGTGTGGTATGATATTCACTCAACTGTGCTTCCACTATTTTCTTTGACTGTCCTGCCCATTGCATGGTGATGCTAGCATTCTTTTGATTAACTCCATATTTTGAGTGAATGTCATACTTAAAATGCATATACACTTTTTTGTTGCCCCTGTATTTACACAATCAGCTCTCCAGATTCTGGGGTTCAACCAACTGCAGATCAAAAATACTTTAAAAAATTTTTAAAAAAATTAAAAATACACATAAAATACAGTAGAGCAACTATTTACACAGCATTTACATTGGATTAGGCATTATAAGTACAGTCTTCTCTTGTTACACTTGGGGAATTATTTGCAAGACTCCTGCATATACTAAAATCTACTCATAATCAAGTCCTGCAGTTGTCCCTGTGGAATCAGTGTATACAAAGTTGACCTTTTATGCTGTATTTCCAATACAAGTCTGGTTGCAGATGTGCTACCCAGAGATATGGAGGGCTGACAGTATTTATTGAAAAAAAAAATCTCATATAAGTGGTCCCACAAGGTTCAAACCCATGTTACTCAAGGGCCAACTGTAATCTAGAGATAATTTAAAGTATGCAGGAGGATGTGTGTAGGTTATATACAAATACTATGCCAGTTATATAAGAAACTTGAGCATTCACAGATTTTGGTTGCTTACAAGGTCTGTAACCAATTCCTCAAGGATACTTAGGGAGGACTGTGTGTATGTGTGTGTGTGTGTGTGTGTGTGTGTGTGTGTGTGTAAAATGTCTGAGTCACTCTCTAGCCCTACTAAATTAGAATTTTGAGATTGCAGGGAGTAGGGATAGAAAGCAGACGAATTTTGAAAAAAAATTCCTCAGAACTATTCATCCTAAGTTAATCTTTTTCACATTTGTTTAACTCTTGCTGCTTAAAAAGCAGAATGTACTTGATGGATCTGAATAACAATGTTAAATCATGATGTTATACCATGGCTCTACAGCTTACTAAGAATGAAACACTGTCTTGGTCTTTGATGACCTGGTGCCATGGTTTAGATATGGTTTGAGCCCACCAAAGCTCATGTTGAACTCTGACTTCCTTTGTGGTGGTACTGGGAGTGGTAATGGGAGGTGTTTGGGTTGGGGGTGGACACCTCATTGATAAATCTTTTTTGAGTTGGAGTCTTACTCTGTCGCCCAGGCTGGAATGCATTGCCACGCTCATGGCCACCCAGTGTCGACCTGCTGGGCTCCAGTGATCCTTCAGCCTCAGCCTTCCAAGTAGCTGGAACTATAGGTGCGTGCTACCATGCCCTGCTAATTTTTTGATTTTTTATTGTAGAGACGAGTTCTCAGCATGTTGCCCAGGTTGGCCTCAAGCCTGCGGGCTCAGGTAATCCTCTGCCTCAGCCTCCCAAAACACTGGGATTACAGGCTTGAGCCACCGCGCTTGGCCTCATTGGTAGATGAGGGGAAATCTGTCCCTGGGGGATGGGTGAGATCTTGATCTCCTGGGAATGGATTAGTTTCCTCAAGTTGGTTATTAAAAAGTCTGGTTTTCTCTCTTGCTTTCTCCCTCACCATGAAAGGAAACAGTCTGAGGCCCTCCCCAGAAGCCAAGCAGGTGCTGGCATATGCCCTTTGAACTTTCCAGCCTGCAGAACTGTCAGCTAAATACACTTTTTTTTTCTTTATAAATTACCTAGCCTCAGGGATTCTGTTTTAGCAACACAAAACAGACTAAGACACATAGCGACTTTGCAGTTGATGTCACATTTAAAGTAGATCATTTGCAAAATGGCTTCATAATGGGGTCTGAGGTTCTCATAATTGGGCCACAGCTTTGGATTCTGCAAGAGAACTGAGCCTTTAGGGAGCGCCTAGTAAATTCTTGACTGAAGAAACTCAGGTGGATGAATCGCCTAGTTCCTTATGGAAAAGATAAAAACTTTCTTCATGGCTATCTTGGCTACTTGCTATTTCTCATGCAAAGTTTTGTCAAAGAAACTTGGGGAAGGAGTGAATATTTGATCTTCCAGGGAAATAACAAAGCAAGAATAGATGCTTTCTAGATGTAGGAATTTTTGAAACTGTGGACTTTTCTCACAGATGATGAATTCATTACCTCAACTAGAATGAATATCAGTTGGTGAACCCATTAAATATTCTAAGAACTCTGCCATAGACAGTTTCAGACTGAGATATATTAAGGGATGATTTATGACAGTTGTTATCAATATCTGACTAATAATATGGTCTTCTGAGTTTATAATCGATTTTGGCTCTCCTCCCTGTTTTCTAATTTTTTCCCATCATACTCTCACACATGCTGGTATGTTGTGCGTACGCACAAATGCATTCTATGCAAAGTAGTATCCGTTTTTGACATGGCTCACTATTAGAGCACCACCAGATATTATCAAATCCCAAGAGAAGACTCAGTTCTTTCTAATTAACCCCAACAAAATGACACCAACAAGGTAAGCCCACATAAGACAACCTGACACCTGAATGGTGCAGGCAGGGGGCGGGACAAGGAGAAGCTGCAGCAGTTGACAGAAGTCAAGGCTGTCAAGTAAAACAAAAATATAAAGGCTAAAGGAAGCATTAATAGTTTGAGTAAACAGATTTTGACACAGAAGTCCTAAACAAAAGAGGAGGCTTTGTTTTACAAACTGGTAGAGTTTAGAGAATAGGCACCTCAAGGCACAATAATCAAAAACAAAGGTAGGTATCTGAGATTTCTGTCAGCAGACAGCTAGGGTGACTATGACGAACGAGACATTTTCTAAAATAAGACTTCACAATGATACTCCTGAGTCCCACAGGATAGAGTTTGAGTGTAAATCCCTCCTGACTAAGGTCAATATTAAACCTAGGAATGGGCTCAGGATGAGTTCCCAGGGGGGATGTTAAGTGTTCCAGGCATGAGAAGAAGAAACTGTTTGGAAATCAGACACGGCCAGATAAATTGTGTGTGAAGGAGTCAGTTATTTTTCCATGGCTTTCACAGGTATAAATTTATCTATGATAACTTAATGGGCTAATTAGCTGTTCATATGTCACGCTGAATTGTTTTACTTGATCCTTTTTTTCTAAACATTTTTATTTCAGATATTTTTGGTCATGATCAATTTAAGGTAAGTTGGACACATCCTGCATAAGAATGATTTTTCTAATCTTAGCCTTACAGAATTTCTATTAGGTTGAATCACATTAAACCATACAAAACTGCCAATATCTGAACATTTTCAGGCTATGTAATGGTAATTTCATAAATTTCATAGAGTTCAATTTAAATGCATCTGTCAAAATTGATCCTGGGAAAATTAGGACTCATCTCTGCTCCCTCATTCCCTTATATACCACTGGCAATCAAAGCTCCTAATTTTTGTTTTTAAATGCTTTTTTCCCTACCCATAACTTCAATGTTTTTACCTAAGTCAAGTTCTCCTCACTTCCTATCCATATTGTTGCAACAGTTATCTAGCAGTCTTCTTGAATTTAGGGGTATGCAAACTATGGTCACTTGAATTTGAAAATACAGTTTTCTTGGAACACAGGCAAGCTTTTTTGTTTACATATTATCTGTGGCTATTTTCAGGTTAGAACAGAGTTGAGTAGTTGTAACTGATGACACATGACCTAAAAATCATTAAATATTTACTACCTGGTCCTTAACAGGAAAGGTTTGCCAACCTCTGCTCTAATTTTTTTCTATCACCTTGAGAATGACTTCTTTGTGGATATAATTTTCTCTAATTAAATATCCTTATTCCCATACACATATTCAACTTTTTAAATTTTATTTTATTTTAAAGATATGGGGTTACAATTCAGGATACACGTATTCAATTTTAAAGTCATTTACATCTTTCAAGAGCCCACTAAAGCATCCATTCTTTAGTAAAGACTTCCCAAGTATACTACATAGGCTTAATTGCTAAAAGATGAGATGAGATACCTAAACAGTGTTTCCCAAATAATAATTTAAGTACCTTCTAATAGTATTTATAATTATTTTAGTTAATATGCCAATAAGTCTCTTTTATTTCCATAATTACAGCTTTTCTTTAATCTGTTAGAAAAAATATAATTACAACTTCAAATGACAAGTGTAAGATTGGCAGCCAATCTTAAAAAGTGAATCAATTAAAAAAGCAAAATATTTTTTAGGCCAGAAGGAGTGGTGGCTCACACCTGTAATCCCAGCGCTTTGGGAGGTCAAGGCAAGAGAATTGCTTGAACCCAGGAGTTTGAGACAAGCCTAAGCAATATTGCAAGACCTCATCTCTACAAAAAAAATTATAATAAAAGAAAAATAATAATAAAAAGCAAAATATTTTAAAGAATTTGGAAGGAATCAAGAACAAAGTGACTGAAGTTTAGGAAACACTGCTATGGTGGGAGCCTTGAAGTCTTACAGACAAGAGAAAAGCCTGATAGGATGGGTGGATACACTGTGACCTTAACCACTGGCATAGGAGATCATGGCAGCTCATTCCTAATCTTTTTATTACATAACATTCATAAGCTTTCCTCCACTACAAGGAGGGCCCCCCATAGACAGATAATCCTAATAGTCAAGGTTCTCTAGGGCCAGCTTAATTAAACTCTGGTGGTATTGAGAAAAGCAAAATGAAATGGGATGATATTAGGACATTTCAAATCTGGTAGCTTCTTCTATTAGTATTCCAGAATCCTAATTCCCAGAGGACTCAATTATAGCCAATGTCAGAATAGGACTGCACAATGTGTTCAGGCACCACAGTTATACCTGGACAGTACTGGTTACAGTCATTCCCAGACAGTATTCCCTGACAGTCATTCCCAGCAATCATTTTTGTCACTGCTTAGAATGGTTTCTTTCCTTTCTAACAAGTTGCAGATAAGCATTACACAGTCAAGGATCTGAGCTGCATATCCTCAGTTGCCCTGTAAGATAAAAACCCCAGAGACTCTGGCTGCTGAATTTAAGATAATGTAGCTTTTATGTTTGAGGTTTAAAAAAAGACATTTTATCATATCTACTCCCTGCACAAAATAGAACATCCAAGCACTTCCATTAGAAGCTATTAAGGGATCATTGCAGGACACAAGGTTTGACCTGTGAGTTTTGCCATTTAGTGCAGTTATTATGAAGAGAGGTCTGCGAAAAAGAAACAAATATGCTCTCTAAGGGTCAGCCCGTTGTGTGCCTCAAACAACGTCACATATCCTAATTTCTGTGAATTTTGCTTCGCCAACATGTAAGTAGAACAAGAAACCAAACTGTCTTTAAAAAAACCAAATGTGTAGCTGACTGTTACCAACTATTTACTGCTTTGGAAAATATGTGAGAATTCCTCAAGATGTTATTTTGTAAACTGTAAATGATGATGTTGGGGTTTCAGTCCCACTCTCTGAACCAAGGGGAATAGGAGACAGAGAATAAACAAATAAGACTATGAGTCCCACCTCCTACTTCAGTAGAGAAGCCTCCCTTTACCTCTGTTGAACATTAGTTTCAATATGGGATTCTATGTGAAAAAAATGTTTAGTTCCTAAAAAGTTTGCAAATCATAACTGTAAGAAACTTTAGCCTTTTCAAAATAAGACAAAAGTAACAGATCTCAGCACTCAAGGTAAGAAGACATTGAGTTGGATCCTGCTTCTGTGGTTAAGTGATATTGGGAAGTCACATAACCCCACCAAACCTCAAGTTCTTATCTGCGAATCTGAGAAACATATACTGCTTTACTTGCTATGTAGCGCCATCTACACTGACTCTTCTTTCCTGATATTTTAAAACTTATAAAGCTCTTTCCTGTTTCAGAAACTTTGGGCAAGTTGTCCATTCTTTGGGCAAGAATGTTTTCCCATGATTTCACAGGGCCAGTTTTTCATCATTCAGGTTCCAGTCTAAATATATTTTTTCACAGGTGGCTCCCCTGAACATCCCATCTAAAATAGATTCACCTCTGATACTTTTCATGTTAGTCCCCTTCTCTTTTCTTTGTCTAATACTTGTCATAAATCCTAAATGTTTTAATTTCCTGTTTCTTCATTTTTGTCCTGTCTCCAAATGTAAGCTCCATGAAGTCAGAAGGCAGGTTTCTGATTTATTCCTAGCATTTAATAGTGTCTGTACCAAGTAAGCCTCCGATAAGTACTGGCTGAATGAATGAATAAATCTAAGGGTTCTTGGGAAGAATCAATGTGATGCTGAACATAAAACGCATTCGTCAACTTAAAGTATGCTCTATAAATAATTTTTTAAAAATCATCACTTGTTATTTTGGCTCAATCTCTCTGAATGGAATATGCATTTATGAGTGAAGACTGATCCTGCAGACCTAGATTGGAACCTTGGCTCTTCTGCTTAAAATATATGACTTAGAACAGATTACATAACTTTAGCAATTACTTCAGAGGTCGGCTGTGAGAACTGAAAAAGTCAATGCATTAAAGAGGGCTTAGCATAATACCTGCCATCTAGCTAGCCCCTAGTAAATAAGAGTCATGAGTGACCTTGTGTTGTCACCAACTAGGCAACTAACTATCTCAGTTTTCCTGGGACAAAGGGTTTTCCTGGGATGTGAAACTTTGAGTACTGAAATAGGACAGCTACAAACAAACCAGAATGGCTGGTCACTCTCTCATAAACATGCCTTTGTACTTAGTTCCTAGTGCTCCTTCCATATTTACCTCCTCATTCAGACCATATAACCTATACCATAGTCATTCTTAAACTAGTACAACAGCATCTTCCAGACTGATAGGCCTCCATATTGTGGCCTTGATGATTCTATGGCACACTCCGGGATTCCTTAGAGGAAAGAAAAATTGTATAAATGATTGCTGCTACTTCTCCTAAATGTATTATTAGCTCTCCATTTTCATCCTTTCTTCATATCTACTATCTACCCTCTTCTCTGGGATTCCAAGGTTTCAGGGAAATAAAAAAAAAACTACTCAGTGCTAAAAACGTATCCTTAGGATTTTAATTTTAATAGCAGGGGGAATAATAAATTCACTCTTTTAAAGTATACAACCCAGTGGTCTTTAATATATTCACAGAGCTGTGCAACAGTCACTTCTGTCTAATTTCAGAACAATTTTCATTAAAAAAAAAAACAAAAAAACCTGCACCTATTCCAACCCCAGTACCTGGCAATCACTAGTCTGCTTTCTATCTTTATGGATTTCTCTATTATGGACACTTCATATAAACAGAACCATGTAACATATGACCTTTTGTGCGGGGGGCCAGCCCCTGCAGAGAGATTAGGAGGTCCCTTGGAAGGTGTGGCAGCATCAGCGATTATTCTGGAGAAATAAAGAGAAAGAAAGAGAAGGGGGGAGAAAAAAAGAGACTGGACTCTGTCTAGTGCAGAAGCTGATTTAATGGGACAAACTGTAAGCCTTTTATCCTAAAGTTTCACAGGCAAAATCACAAGATTTTCACATGAACACAAAGCCAGGTGGATGAGGGGCATCCCCCACCTACTAGATGTTTTCTCAGGTATGAGGAAGGACAAACTGCAAAACTGTCTTATTGTTCCCTATGCTAGTTAATGTTCCTCAAAAGCAATGCTACTAGCATGTCCTTCTGATAATCAATAACTTCTAAAGCTCATGTGCACACAACACCCATGATGACTAACTTAAACTTTATTACCTTTCTATTCTATGCTAATACTACTTACACAATGCTACAGAAGCTTAAGCCAATTCCTAAAGAATGTGGCCCAGTCCAAAGATCACGTTGAGCTCTACAGGATGTGGCCCAGTCCAAGGTTCACGGTGGGCCACTTTTTGGAACAATAGACTACAAACTCTTAACAAAATGGCTATTCTAAAGTGCTATATATCTATCCTAATTTCTATGAAAGTTTCTAATTCCTGATCCTAATACATAAAGCTGATCATCAGCAACAAAGCTTCTAAAAATAAAACCCAAATATAAACTGTAAATGTACTAAGGCCAAAACTACAATAGTAGAAAATGGAGACAATGAAATTTCTAAAGTTAACTGTATTCTTATTAAACCTCAAAATATCATGATTGATCATGCTTTAACTAACATGATTCCCTGACGTTAGCATGACCTATTCTGCAATACTTTCTATGAATAAAATAAATTCAATTTCTATAATAGGTAGAAAAACCCTACACTAACTGTTGCTAAAGCCGGCCTAAAAGAATGCAGCCCAGTCCAAGTACGCGCTGGGCCCTCAGGAATGCAGCCCAGCCCAAAGTTCGTGCTGGGCCATTTCTGGTAACTCCAGATAATCATCTATACTGTCTAAAGCTGAAAACCACTCTCCATAAGTATACACCATAATACAAATATACTTTAAAATATTATAAAGAGGCTTGTACCATGTAAAAAGCTCCCAAATGTGACCTGTGTTTGAATTATATCTAATACCTAAGCTGAAACCACAGTTTATGGGAAACAGGAACAATGAGTTTCTATAGTGAGCCATGCCTGTCACCATCACAGAGCCTTCAGCTCAGGTCAGCAGAGTTCCTTTAGGCTATTTGCGCTACATGGTAAAAGGAGGAGGAAAATGGGGTCAACGGCTCCCGAACACAACCTAGTGGTCTCAGGGTCCACGGCCCGCCCTGATCCCTAACGCTCAGTGGGCCTCCGTGACCGGCTCCCAACACTTTTGTTTCTGGTTTCTTTCACTGAGCATATATTTTCAAGATTCATCCATGTTGTAGAATGTACCAATACTTTGTGCCTTTTTTGGCTGAATAATATTCCACTGTATAGATATACCACATTTCATTGAATCATTCATTCATTAATGGCCCTTGGATTGTCTCCATTTTGGGCCAGTATGAATATTGTTACAAACATTTATGCATAAGGCATGTAGACATATGGTTTTATTTCTCTTGGGTATAAACCTATGAATGAAATTGCTGGATCATATGGTAACTTTATATTTAGCATTTTGGGGAACTGACAAACTATCTTTCAAAGCAGCTGTAATGTTTTACAATCCCAGTAGCAACCTATGAGCGTTCCAATTTCTCCACATCCTCATCAACTTCATCCTTGTGATTGCTCATCTTTTTTATGATAACCATCCTAAAGGCATGAAGTAGTATCTTGCAGTTATGATTTGCATTTTCCAAAAGACGAATTATGTTATATATTTTTTCATGAGCTTATTAACCATTTGTATATCTTCTTTGGACAGATGGAAAGTCCTGCGTAAGGACGTAACTGAGTTAAAGCCAACCCGGTATATATTCTTTAGAGAAATCCCTATTCAAATCTTTTGTTCATTTTTTAATCAGATTACTTATCATTTTGTTGTTGAGTTGTAAGAATTATTTTTATATTCTGGATACAAGTTCCTTAACAGATATTGATTTGCAAGTATTTTCTCCCATTATGTGGGTTGTCTTTTCATTGTATTAATGGTGTCCTTTGAAGCACGAGGGATTTTAATTTTGATGAAGTCCAGTGTACCTATTGTTGCTTGTGCTTTTGGTGTCATACCTAAGAAACTATTGCTTAACACAAGGTCATGAAGATTTACTCTGCTTTCATCTAGGTGTTTGATAGCTTTAGCTCTTGGATTCATTTTAAGTTACTTTTACACATGATGTAAAATAGAAGATCCAACTTCATTGTGTTAAATGTACATGTCTAGATATCCTGGCACAATTTGTTGAAAAGACTTTTCACCATTAAATTATTCTAGAACCCGTGTTGAAAATCAGTTGACCATAAACATGAGGGTTTATTTCTGTATTTTCAATTTTATTCCATCTGTCTATATATCTGTCTTTATGCTAATACCACACTGTCTTGGTTACTGCAGCTTTGGATAGCAAGTTTTGAAATCAGGAAGTATAGGTTCTTCAACTTTGCTCTTTTTCAGGTTGTTCTGGCTATTCTGGCTACTATTCTTAGGAAGCATTAAAGGTGTTGTCAAAAAGGTGCAGATCTGCTCAGCATAATAGTACTAAGAATAAAATAGTAGAAAAAAACTTCTAATCATTGTTTTCAATAACTTATAATGCATCTGTAATTAATACTTTCTGAAAAAGAGTTAATATAAGCAATTATGCCACTGTCTATGGCATTGGTATAAATATCAATTATCCAATGCCCACTGGCATAAATGCCTCCTTCACTGGCAAGAAAGTCAATATTTTCTATGGTTGCCATTTCCCAAATAAGTTTTAGCATCTCCAGAGACAATAGTGGAATTGGAGAGAAGTGCAGTTTTCTCAAAATCTGCTCCTTGGCCAGGCAAGGTGGCTCATGCCTGTAATCCCAGTACTTTGGGAGGCTGGAGTGGGAAGACTATTTGAACTCAGGAGTTTAAGACCAGCTTGGCAACACAGCAAGACTTCATCTCCACAAAAATAAAAAATTTAACTTTAAAAGTAAAAAAATTTACTCCTTTTCTCATTAAAGGGATGCCACTTAAATGATCTTATCCATGACAATTTCTGATTTTTACTATACCTATATCCTAAAGCCTATCTTACTATACTATTCCAGGCCAGTTGAGAAATCCATTTTGCTTCCCATGGCCACTATTTCAGAGGGAGTTAATGCAGAAGAATATCTAACTCCCCAACTTTCATACTTATATCTTTTAGCCTGTAGTGGCTTTCTTCTCAGATTATCAAGGCATTCCAAATGTGTGACCAGGTAATGCTCAAAATAAGGTGAGGGGGCCAAGCATACCTTTACACTAACTGCACACGGGCCTCCCTTCATCCTTTGGGCCTCAATTCAGGTTCTGCCAGGTACTTTGTTTCTGCATTCTGACACAGTCAGATCATTCAAGCAAAATGCAAATGTGTGGAGAGGAGGAAGAGGAGGGAGGAGGGGAGAGGAGCGGGGAGGGGAAGGGCAGAGGAGGGAGGAGGAGGTTATTGATGCACTTGAGCACATCAAAGATCTCTCTCTCTCCCATTTTTTTTTTTTTGCTTAAAGGCTCATCCTTTTAAAGCCATATGTGATTTAAAAAAAAAAAAAATCTCACTAGACATTACCTATCAAGTTTTCTAAAAATAATTATGATATAATATCAAATTTAAAAAGACGATATCAAATGATACATATGGTATGAGAAAACCTTTGAAAATATATTTATTGCATATACTCAGAAACATAAAATATTTAAAAGAATATGTAATTGGGGATCTTTTGTAAACATATAAATATACCTAACTTTAATTTAGTGCTTATTATATACCAGGCACTGCACTTGGTTCTACATAGAAATGACTTCATTCAATATTCAAAACAATCCTGTGAAGTTGGAATTGCTATTACCTTTCATTTTATAGATAATGAAACTGAAGCTTAGAGACATTTAGGAATCCAAGATATAATAGCTCACAAGGAGAGAAACCAAGAAAAATCTAGAAACTTGACTCCTAGGGCCTACATATTTAATTTCTCATTATTTTATCTCATGATTAGAATCTTATCTTTGGACAGAATTTTAGGATTTTTCAAAACAAGTTATAATATTTATTCATTTGTTCAATATAGCTAAAATATAGCTAGTAAGTTCTAGACTGTATGCTAGGTGCAGGGGAAGCAAAATAAAAAGTTATTATTACTTTCTTTTACTACAAATAATATATGATTATAAGCCTGCTATAGTTAGAAAGTATTTTCCCAAACAGGGCCCTTTAAGACCTATACTAATACTGCATAGTAGGCAAGAAAGAGATTATTCTCTTTTACATATTAAAAAAAAGACTCCAAAGTTAATTGCCTTGCCTAATGTCAAATAGGCAGTATTTACAGAATATGAATAATGTTTTTATCATTTGATAGTAGCTCCTATGTAGCTATTGTTTATTTATTTATTTTTTAAAATAGCCTACTTTGTAATGAACTACACAAACAAAATTGTATTGGTTATAATTTAGTACAAAATGTAGTATCTGACTTGCTGTTGTTAGTACATTTCTGAACAAGAAGACAAATATTTTTCACTTATGTTTTTCTCATCTCTTCACTTATGTTTTCCTCATCCCTTCCTCATTTATCTTGTTCTTGACCACTATGATCTTTGCCCCAATAATAAGCATCCTTCCTGTTTGTGGTTCATAGACCATTTTCACACTGAGCCTCAAAAGAAACCATCTCAGAAGGTACCCATAAGTATGATCACTTCATTGATAAGGTAATTCTGGTTCAGAGAAGTGAAAAGATTTTCCAAGATGCTTCATCAAGTCATTGCTTTCCCTTTAGTCTACTTCTTTATATAAAGGTTTACATATCTGCTGAAAGCTCTTAATACTTTTTTGCTATGATTATAAACTAGAGGGGTCTCTAGGGTGAAAGTGCATAGTGAAGAGAAAAGCAAATATTTGTAGTTAGAGCTATTCATAAATCAGGAGTTTATGAATCAAGGTCTTTCTTCTTTAAAAATCCATTATAACTAAGATAGGAGGAAGAAAGGTTAAATCTCACATAAGTGGCCTCTAAATATTAATATCAAATTTTTCTTAGAGCTTTGAATCTCACTCTCAAAATTCAACACCAGCCGGGCTCGGTGGCTCAGCCTGTAATCCCGTGCCTTTGGGAGGCTGAGGTGAATGGATTGCCTGAGTCCACGGGTTCGAGACCCGCCTGGG
>NW_007249735.1:253793-304866 GCF_000164805.1 Carlito syrichta | reverse complement strand
GCACTCCAGTCTGGGTGACAGAGTGAGACTCCAACTCAAAAAAAAAAACAACAAAACTTCAACACCAAGGAAAATGCGCAAAAACATCTTGAATATGATGTGGCCTTCCTTTATTCATCCTGAGTGAAACCATTTGAACTAAGCATTGTCTTTCATTCATAAAGCAGAATTCATTGTATTACCTTATGTTTTTAATCTATAAACCTCATCCTATGGAAAGCACCTCTGAGACTCAAGATATATTTAATGACATCTCTCAGAACTGTGTATGGTTCTAGAAATACAGAATCAAATAGGAAGTAACCCCTGACTTTGAGCAACTCACAGTCTAATAGGCTAATTGGACAATTCAGACATTTACTCAGGAAATATTAAGTGCTTATGAGATTAAGAGACATTACTAGACTGTCAGTCTTCAGTGCTAATCAAAACAGATTTGTGCACTTACGGATTTCACAATCCACTGAAGGAGCAAAACAAACAAACAAACAAACAAACAAACAAAACCCCCAACTGATTACTAAACAATATGATAAAATGTGAGAAAGAGTAAAACAACCCATGGCATCCAGGAGCTGACTTTGGCATTGGTACAAGTTGGCCTTTTTTGTTTTACCTCTTTCACATCGGCATTTGTTTTACCTCTTTCACATAAGTCCCTTTGAGGACTTATTTCATCTGAGAAAACAACAACAACAAAAAGTCACTTGGGGCAAGATTGAGTGAATAGGGAGGGTGGGGCACAGGCATCATGCTGTTTTTGGTCAGTATGGTGTGGGCAGGTGCCCTGGTAAATCACCCATTAAGAAATGGACAAACCTGTCGAAAGAATCTTCAAAAAAATGCACTGAAGTCAACATGGCCTCTCACAGCACTAGCTGGTACATGGATGCTGATGGGTTCCTAGAACACTTATCTTGCAAGGGAAGCCTGTATTATTAAGGGCTCCCCCTCCAAAAGATAATTCCGTGGTTTTTTTTTTTGGATGTCCCCTAGTACGATCAGACAAAGCTACTATGTAACTAAGAGATACAAGACAAAGACAATACCACTTTGCAACTATGTCTGAACAGAGTCAGAACTTGAAAATTATTCAAGTCACAAAATACCAACCATGTCCCTATCTACACTAATATAAGTGATTGCTCCTTCTTCACCAATTGCAACTTGAGCCTCAGGCCAGTCTTCCCTCTAAATAAGGTTTTTAAAGATACTCAATTACAGAATTACTCTCACTTTTTGAAGGCATTCAATCCAAAGTAAAGCCTCTCTTCAATCTTCCCCCAAATTAACCTAACAATTCCTAATCCTACAATCAGTTCTTCCTAATATCCTCTTATCGACATGTGATATGGCTTCCCAAGACGTGTGTTCTTCCAGGCAGCAATGAATAATAAACCCAACTTGTTCAACTATAGGTGTGCTCCTGGTGGTCTTTGGCTGAAGAGTATGATAAATGCAAAACTTGAAAGCGATGATATTATCCCTGTTTCTCCTTTTCTCACTTCTCTCTCCAGGGGCATTTACAGAGACATGAAGAATATGAAAATAGTTTTCATCATTTTTACTCATTCACTGATGCATATGCTACCTTGTTCCAAAAATAATTTAAAGTGGCCGGTCTCATTCAGTGGATTCACTGGTACAAAGCAGAAGCCAGCTCCCTGAGAACTGTCTATAAAGAACTGTCATATGAATCCTGACCAAAGAAATACCCAGCAACAATGAAAACTGTAGGATGAGGGCACCTCATAGCTAAAGCTTCTTCTGACCTTTCTCAGTCAGAGATGGTAGTCAATCACCTGCTGCAGGGTTCTCCCTGACTCTCTGTCACTCGAAGCATCTTCTTTCCTCCAGTGGAGGCTCTTCATTTCCATCCTCATTCTCAATCCCTTTTCCTTTCTGATGGCTTGCTCAGTCTAGTTTCTAAGCCTTGAAGAATTTAAGAAGTTCTAGTTCAACCCTCAGGTAAATCTCAATTGTCACTCTTGGTTTAATCTAATAGTTTTCAAGTGGAATGAATAGTACTATTCTCATAACAAACATTTAAAGTATGTGGGGACTTGGTTTCTACCTGTCATACTGACTAAAGTGGTACTACTAGCCTTCGGTGGTTCAGGCCCTGCAGTGCATTGGACAGTCCTGCACAGGGAAGAACTAACTCATCCAAGATGCCAATAGCGCTCCTCTCAAGAAACATCTAACCCATAGATGGAGAATATCACATTCAACCCTCCTGCCTGGCTCCATGCCCACACCAGATATCAATAATCAATGACAGTACACACCACTAAGCTGAGTGTATGTTGAGATCTTCCTCAACATTAGCAATCCAGGTATGCCTTGTCATCAACTTTGTCCCAGAAGACAAAACCTATTTGCTATCCCTGTCCTTACCTTTTTCTTTTTAATTCAAAGGAAGTTTAATGGTTTTTGAGATGCTAAACTCTCCATCTGGCACCTTTGTGTTGTACTACTTCCCATGCCTGAAGCCATGCCTTTGGTCCTCTGCTCTCCAAATCCTTCTAGGTGGACAGGGACCCTTTCATGGATGTGAGCTCGGTGGCTGAGGCCCTGCACCAACCCAATGGGTCTCTTTGAAAAACCAGCATTACCTTTTAGAACATCCCTTGCTCCTAATGCAGAGTGAGCTACACCCTCTAGTGGGGAAACCCACTGTAGTACATCGAGCTTCTTTGGAAGAATAACACCTCTACCTACCACCTCCAGTGCTTATCACACCCCAGATTTTACAGAAAAGTCTACTCAAAGCGACTGAAGTTAAAAAAAAAAAAAAGGAGCATGAGATGGAAGAACAGAGGATTTTATGGCTTCTGTGCCTGAAATGTCCAGTGGGATCTCCACAAATTTTGCCAGAGATTTCTCTCTCCATCTCTTGGATAAATTCATACTATTAATTATATATGCTATATAATATTATATATAGTATTAATTATAGTATATACTATATTAGCATATATTATATAATATACAATAGTATAATATATACCATATTAGTATATATAATATATATAATAGTATATATACTATTAATTATAATCCTCAATACTATTTTTTTTTTCACAGACAGGCTTTCCCCACTCTACCCAACCTCCAAGCCTAACAGAAAACCCTGGCAGCTCTAGAATTAAAATGTCAGCAGAAGAGAGCTTTCCTTTTCCAAAACATCTTAACGAAAAGTTTGAGTCTTATTATACTAGTTGGATAAGAGGCTATTTCTGAACCAGTCATTATAGCTACAAGCATACTTGACTCTCATTGAAATGGACTGAACTACAAGGCCCTGCAGGAGACAGGGGTAGGTTAGCCCTGAGGAGGAGAAGAAAACAAACTGTTGCCCAAAGGAATATTAAGGTACTATTGCCAGAAGGCAAAATAAATATGGGTCAAGCAAACAACAGATGCTTTGGCACTATCCTTTCTGCATGCCATCTTTAAGTCTAAGATCGTCCTTAGGCCTGCCCAAGCTCAATGCCCTGCTATTTTGCTGCCCTTAATGCAGTTAACTATTCTATTTTAATCATAAAATGCTAGCATACTCCTGAGAGCGAAAACACTTTATTATTTTGGTAGAAAGCATGGACATGTCATCCAGAAATCTCAGCCTCCTAGAGCACAGTCTTTCATACCCAAACAACATAACCTGATCTCCCATTCCACAAACCATAGGAAGACTGGTGCCCTCCCAATTTCAGAGGACTCCAGGGCATTTGTTTTCTCATGATACCTATTTGCTTGTATTCCTAATTTTGTGAAGTTTCCCATCAGCACCTCATTTCACCTTCTGATTCTGCTACCATCTCCCCATCACTTGGGTGTATGTAAGACTCCCCCCATCTTCCTCCATTCTTCAAGACTACTTGAAGTAACATGTTTTCTGAAGGTTTGGGGCAATAGAGGAGGATAGCAGCTAACACACCATAGAAAATATGTAAGGATTTTTTCATCTAAGAGAGATGAAAATCTAAATGAAAGTTTAGTTTGAGCAAGGCATGTGTAGGCTAGTGTGATCAGGAGGATCCAGGATTCAGCACAGCCGTATCCAAGGACTCAGGCATGATCAGTATCACTCTCCACCTCTGCCCTCTGCTTGTCTCTGGATTCATTAAATGCTGCTTTCATCATCTCCTATGCAGACTCCTTCTATAGAATGGGAAAAATGGTTGCTACTACCTCGGTTATGTGTTCCTACAGCTCACAACCCAAAAGAAAAAGGGTTAGGGGCGGAAAGAAGAGAATCCTAGAGCCTAGCCAAACATCTTCCAAATCAGTATGCAACTGCAGTCCCTAGATATGGGAAATAGAATGTTTCTTAAGTGATTAAGTGCTATAAGGTGTCTATGCCAAAAGGTCAACTTCAAGCAATAACTGATTAAATCACACATATATTATTATTTTGTATTAAGAAATAGTATATGAAAAATTAACATTTTAAATATTTATCATACTTTAAGAAAATTTAGCATATTAGCCTTGACGCAGTGGCTCACACCTATAATTCCAGCACTTTGGGAGGCTGAGGTGGAAGAATCACTTGAAGCCCAGGAGTTTGAGACCAGCCTGGGCAACATGATAAGACCTTGCCTCTACAATTAATCAAAACATTAGCTTGGTGTGGTAGCACAGGCCTGTAGTCCCAGCTACTTGGGAAGCAGAGGTGGGAGGGTTGCCTGAGCCCAGCAGGTTGAGGCTGCTCTCAGCCTTGATCCTGCCATTGTCTCCAGCCTAGACAACAGAGTGGGACCCCAATACAAAAAATAATACATACATAAATAAATAATCAGATTAATGAGTCTTATGATTCAAATTTGAAATTTTTAATTAAGTATTGATTTTGGGCAAGATAGTTGACCAGAAGCAGCTATTGTGCACCCCTCTCATGGAGAGGAACCAAAAATAGGGAATGAGTCTCTACACTCAAAGCTGGACAAGGAGGAGCACACCCCTGGGACTCAACAGAGAAGCAATTGGTCCTATAAGAGGCAGAGGTATGTGATCAGACCAGCCTGCCAACACAGACCAGACCCAGTGCAGAGACATGGGAGTCTCCAGTGTGGTAAAGAGGTGAGTGACGGATAAGGGTGAACTCCTTAGGAGCCCAAATCACTGCCACAGACCCCGGTGACTCCCACTCTGGGGCCCCCAGGCCAGAACAGAGTCCCTAGTGGCAACCATGCAGTGGCATCACCCAAACCCATGTGGACTCCCTCAGGTCACTGACTCCTGTGCAGCTTAGTGCCAGCAGCCATTGTGGCTGGCCAAGGAGAGAGATTCAGGGTCCCTCTGCTGAGGGGCAGATACTTTGCTGCGCTATGGCCCTTACCACTATTGCTCCCAGGCTAGGGAGGGAGCAGGACAACAGAGTGATAGCCGAGACCCAGCAGAGGCCCAGCTGAAATAAGCAGGAGCAGCCAGGAGTCTGGGCCCTCTTCCCTTCCCCATCATGGCTGCTTCCCCCAGGCGTGGATCATCTGCTACTGGCTCAGAGACCAGCTGCTCCTCCCATGGGAAGCCAGCCACCAGTTGGCTACTAGGAAGGTCCTACACATGCCTGAGCAACCCCTTTTCCACACAGTCTCTGCAGCTCAAATACGTGTGAGCAGAGAGCGATCAGGGCACCCTACAGCCTCCGCCAACTAGACTGCTTCACCTCAACCTCACAACCACTCCCTTAGCATGCACAGCCTGCTCTGGGCCCAAAGAGTGAGAAAGGTCTCCACAACTGTTTGAATGTGATGGCACAGACTGGCCACCCTCATGCTGACTGGCTGCCAGACCTCCTAGGCAGGTCCCCTGAAAGGAAGATCTGCAAACTGAAGTAAGTAAGTGGGAGCTGCAAGCTGTCGGGATGCCCTTTACTTAAATGGTTAAACACCAACTATAGGCCTATAGCCTGAGCTACAACACCTAACAAAAAAAATTCACAACTTGAAGCCTCTGAAAGAGAGAGAAGCATCAGCACCCCCAGATAGGAAGAAATCAGCATAAGAACTCCAGCAACAGAAAAAACCAGGGTGTTGTGCCACCTCCATGTAATCTTACCAGCTCCCACATAATGGATCACACACAGAAAAAAATGTCCATAATGACAAACATAAAATTCAGAATATAGATGGTAAAGGAACTCACTGAGATAAAGTGGATTCCCAAATCAGGGAGGACATGAAAACAGCTTAAGAATTGAAAACTGACATGATCATTCTAAGAAAGAACCACACTGAGCTCCTGGAAATGAAGAATTCATTACAAGAATTTCAAAACAAGGCAGAAGCTTAACAAAAGACATGGCCAAGTAGAGGACATAATTTCAGAGCTGAAGGTCAATCCCTAGAAGCAACCCAGTCAGATAAAAATAAAGAATTTTAAAAAATGAACATAGCCTTTGAGAAGTATAAGACTATGTCAAGAGACCAAGTCTACATCTAATTGGCATTCCTGAGAAAGAAAAAGGAGAGCACTCTGAAGAAACTAGTTGCAGATATAACATGTGAAAACTTTCCCCATCTTGCTAGAGAGGATGCCACTCAGATATAAGAAATCCAGAGAACTCCTAAGAGATGCTCTTTGAGATGACCATCCTCAAGGCACGTTGCCATTAGATTATCCAAGGTCAGCACAAAAGAAAGAAGATTAAAGGCAGCTAGAGAGAAGAGACAGTACACCTACCAAGGGAAAGCCATTAGAATAACAGCAGATCTCTCAGCAGAAACCTTACACATCAGAAGATATCAGAGGCACATTTATAATATTCTTAAAGAAACACCAGCCAAGGATTTCCTACCCTGCCAAAATAAGCTTCAGAAATGAAGGTGAAAAAAAGTCCTTCCCAGACAAGCAAGTGCTAAGAGAATATGTCACCTCTGGACTGGCCTTTCAAGAGATACTTAAGGGAGTTCAAAACATGGAAACAAAAGAATGACACTGCCTGCCACAGAGGTGCAATAAGCACACAGCTTTCAGACCATATAAATCACCCACAAAACAGAGACCACTAAGAAACTCCTCAACAACATTATGATAGGAAGAAACCTTTATATATATAGTAACCCTATAATGACATTAATGCCGTATTTATTTATTTATTTTTTGAGTTGGAGTCTCACCCTGTCATGCAGACTGGAGTGCAGTGGCATGCTCCCAGCCACCGCAGCCTCGACCTGCTGGGTTCTGGTGATCCTTCCACCTCAGCCTTCCCAAGTAGCTGGAACTACAGGTACACGCTACCATGCCCAGCTAATTTTTTTTATTTATTGTAGAGATGAGATCTCACCAAATTGCCCAGGCGGGTCTCGAACCCGCGGGCTCAGGGAATCCACTCACCTCAGCTTCCTAAATTGTGGGATTACAGGCTGAGCCACCAAGCCCAGGCAATGCCCCATTTAAAAGCCTCAGAGGGGCAAACTGGATTAAAAAACAAGACCTATCCTTTTGCTGTGTCTGGGAGATCCATCTCGCCTCTTATGACACCAATAGGCTCAAGTTGAAGGGGTGGAGAAAGATCTACCATGCAAATAGAAAACAAAAGAGTAGGGGTTGCTATTTTTATATCAAATAAAACAGATTTTTAAGCCAATAAATGTAAAAAAAATTTAAAAAGACAATGCAAGACACTACATAATGAAAAAGGACAACAAGAATTATCTATTTTAAACACATATGTACCCAACATAGGCACACTTATATTTATAAAACAATTGCTACTTAATCTGAGAGAGGACGTAGACAACCACATCATAATAGTGGGAGACCTTATACCCCATTAGCAGCTTTAAGCAGATCACTGAGGCAGAAAACTAATCAAGAATTCCTGGACTTAAATTCTACATTCAATCAATTAGATCTAACAGACATCTATAGAGCGCTTCACCCAACAACTATAGAAAATAATTCTCACCCACACATAGATCATACTCTAAGATCAACCACATACTTGGTCATAAATCAACCTTGAATAAATTCCAAAAAATTGAAAGCATACTGAGCATCTTCTTTGACCACAGTGGAATAAAACTAGAAATCAAGCCAAGAGGAACCCTAAAAAACACACAAATACATGCAAATTAAACAACCTTCTCATGAACAATTTTTGAGTAAACAAATCAAGACAGAAATTTTTTAAAAAATCTTTGAACAAATGAAAATGAAGACACAACATCCCAAAACCTCTGGGATACTGCCAAAGTGATGCTGAGAGGAAATTTTTTTGCACTGAACAACCACATCATGAAAACAGAAAGACCTCAAACAATGTAACTAAGGGAAATAGAAAATCAGGAACCAACTAAAACCAACCCCATAGTAGAAATGAAATAACCAACAGCAGATCAGAAATAAACAAAACTAAGATAAAAAAGATGACATTATAATCTACAAGTCAAAAAGCTGGTTCTTTGAAAGGATGAACAAGATTGACAGATCCCTGGCCCAAATAATAAAATAAATAAATAAAATTTAAAAAGAGAGAGAATATCCAAGTAAGTACATGCAGAAGTGAACAAGGCAACATTACAACTGACCCAGAAGAAATACAAAAGATTACCAGAGATTATAAACATCTGTATGAATGCAAATTAGAAAATCCAGAATGGATAAATTCCTGGAAACACACAACCTCCCAAGATTGAAACAGGAAGAAATTAAAACCCTGAACAGACTAGTGACAAGTCACAAAATTCAATCAGTAATAAAAAGCTTACCTACCAAAAAAAGTCTGGGACCTGATGGCTCCCCACACAGCTGAATTCTGCCAGGCATACAAGTAGGAGTTGGTACCAAAACTACTAAAATTATTCCAAACAATTGAGAAGGAAGGACTCCTCCCTAACTCATTCTATCAAGTCAACCTCATCCTGGTACCAAAAAAAAAAAAAGGCAAAGACACAACAAAAATACTACAGGCTGATATCCCTTATGAATATAGATGCAAAAATTCTTAACAAAATACTAGCAAACTGTATCTAGTAGTACACCACTGAACTGTACCCTTAAAATGATTAAAGTGGCGAATTTTATCACAATTAAAAAATTAAATATGGGTGTACTCATGTACATACTCAAGACTGTTTGGATTGGTGGGGCTACCAGCATTTTACATTTAATTTTAATCTTTTTTTAGAGGCAAGGTCTTGCTCTGTCACCCAGGTTCACTGTAACCTCAAACTCCTGGGCTCAAGTGATGCTCCTGCCTCAGTCTCCCTAGTAGTTGCAACTACAGGCAGGTGCCTGCATGTCCCTCAGTCATGCACTGCCTCACCCCCATCCCCTCCCCCACCCCCAATGGGGATCTCACTCTTTATCTCAGCCTTCTCCTCCTGGGTTCAATCTTCTGCTTCAGCCCGCTGAGTAGCTGGGATTGCCGGCACAAACCACTGTGCCCGCATGTGTCCGGCCAGCTTTGCTTTTTGATATTTATGCTAATATAATTTACATACGCCTGAAAAATAAAATTAAAAAAAAATGAGGTAGTGTGGTAAATTTAAAAAGAAGCAACCACATAGTCTTGGTTACTCCTTCAATTAAGAGATAGAGTCTAATTCTTATTATCTTGAATATATGTTGGCTTAGTGGCTTTTTTGACAAACGGAATGTGATGGAAGCCACTTCTGGAACTTTTGATCACATGAAGTTTTGTTGAACCCTCCTGTTTTGCTTGAAACAGCTTGCTCTCGGCACACTCTACCTCTAAGTGTTCCCTATCAAAACCAGCGCGCCAAGCTGTGAGAAACCCAAGTCAGAGGGAAAGGCCAGGTATAGACGTTTGATAAATAGTTCCAGGTGAGCCCTTAGAGGGCGGACAGCTTCAGCTACCCTCAATGAAATATCCATTTGAGGCTGAAGTTAATAATATGACTACGAATGTCTTAGAGACTCCAAACAAGGACTGCCCAGCCTCAACCAGTCACCTACAGAATCATGACAAATAATAATTTAAAAATTGTAGTCACTAAATTCTGGAGTGGTTTGTCAGGTAGGTACCATAATGATGTCCATTCTAACTTTACAAACATGAACCTTAGAGTTTAAGTGCTTGCCCATGGTCTTTCTGCCAGTAAGCAGAGGAACCCATGCTTGAACTAGGTCTTTCTGGTTCTAATGCCTGCATGGCTGACTACTAAATATACAGTTTCTCAGTCAAAACAGCCGTAACACAATTTTAAGGGAAAAAGAAATCTGTACTAAGTTGCAAACTCGTAGCTGAGTTTTGCCACAGAACCCAAGTCCAAGTAATGTGAATGACCCTAATGTGCGTAGTACCTTCTGCATTTGTGCACTGCACAGGCTCCACAGTCATGTGAATAGGCCCTAAATAAACCCTTGACCAAAACTTCTCCTCAGTGTTAAAGAGAATTCTAACAAAGGGATTATCTATTGTCTAAGAACCAAAGAAATTCCAAGGAAGAAGAGAGGCTGATGGTAGAATCTAAGGGAGGATGAAAAGAGATACTCTAGAATTTAATTAAAAAGTGAGAATTAAGAATTAAAACAACAGTGAATATATTCAACCCAATGGCCCTGAGCCCTAACCTTACTGAACGCCTTGTATATAAGCCAGGTCCTGCACTAGACACTTTAAAATACAATTCCTATTTATTCTTCATAACAATCTAGGAAACAGAAAAGGCCACGGTCTCACTGTCTCATTTATTAATGTTTAAATATAAAATAAGTTGACAGAAGCAAATAACATGGGAGTAGAATTTGATCTTCACTTATGGGCAGAATGTGGTATGAAAACTGGGATGAAGATGAATAGTACATGGAATAGAATGGGGATTTTTTTTTTTTTTTTGCTTGTCCTCCCAGAGCCCCAAATCAAGACACATGGAATGGGATACCTAGAACTTTAACTGCCTAGGACAAGCTGAAACCTAGGGTGCTAATCCACAGTGGGGACAGGGGAGAGGAACCAGAAGGCCTGCTATCCATCAAGACAAAAATAAGAAGGCACAGGGGCCCCTAAGCTATCTTCTCCAGTAGCATAGTTTGGTCAGCCCTACGTCTTGTCAAATCGTGTCTTACACGGCTTCAGCGCACACTAATTTTCCTGAGAGGTATTTGTAGCCATTTAAATCTAGGTATTTTAACCTGTAGAGTTAGTTACAAGAAAAAGAACGCGGCTTTGGAAGGTAAAAAAATCTGGATTTCAGTCCAGCTGTGTGACATTGTGCAAGTCAACGATCCTCCTGGAAGATAATTCCTCATCCATTCAAAAAAGAGCCAAATGATTAACTTGATCCCTACCTACAAGTCAGGGTCCCACGGAGTTTGTCATGAGACACTTATGTGAAGTCCTCTGGACTGTAAAATACTATTAATTATGTGCAGAGACCATGTCCCAAATGCACAGAAGGGATGATTGAACATCAACATCTTTAATTTAACCGTACCCCTGCGCTCGCTCAAAAAACAATAACAACCACAAAACCCCAAACAGGTTATCTGTTTTTAGGTGAATTATTCTGCAAAAATCGCTATTGGAACTTATCTATTTCGCAAATGCCAAAGGAGAGGGCCAAAGGCTCTTCCGAAGGCCTGAAGACCAAAGCACCGCGACGGTTCCAGAGCAGCGACGCTCAGGGTTTCCGGCCTCGCGCGTCAGCGTCCGGTGAGGCCCCGCCCCAGTCCTCCGAGCTGACGCGCTCAACATGGCTGCCGCGCCTCGACGCTTCTCTACACACCCAACATGGACGCGGGCCGCGGGCCCAGCCCCGGATGACAACCCTCCGGAAATGCCCATACGGCGGCGGAAGCGGAAGCGCCTCGGCGGTGGGGGCTTCGGGGGAAGTGTCTGTCGCGTCTTTCTGTCCCTCCCCACCACAATAACAGACGGTGGGTCGGCGTAGGTGAGGCGGCGGCCGAGCGGGCCCGGGCTCGGGACCGGGAGGCGGGCGGCAAGAGCCAGGGGTGCTTGCGGCGGGGCCGAGCGGCGGGATGGGGGCTCGGCTTGGCATCGGCTCTGTTCCTTCGGGCCTAGAGCTCCCGGGAGCGCCGGGCCGGCATCTGTGGCTCCCGGCCGTCCAGGCCTCGCTTGGGGGTTTGCCGCCGTGTCTGAACCTGGCCCTAAACTCTGGCATAAAGGATTCTCTCTGGGCCTCGATTACCCCAACGAAGTGGTGGGGGGTTGGCCCGAGCAACTCCCGGGACTCCCTCTCACCCCCAGCGTCACGGATTTCACGATTTTAGTGTTAAGTCGGTGTGTAGGCCGGTAAAGTGGGGCGGTCCGTCGTCAGCGTCCTGGGGGATGTTCCCGAGCAGAAGTTGTCACGCCTGGGGCTCAGGAGCCCCGAGTTCTCGTCTCACTTCCTCCACCAACACACTGTGTGACCTTGTCCAGATCTCTTACCCTCTCTGTGCCGCAGTTGCTTACCTGCGTTGGATGCCTTTGATACCCCTAGTAGCTCTGGAAATCAGATCCTCAAATTCCATTTCATGGCGTTTTAGAGACAGACCTGAAAAGGGTGTCCGCCATGCACCCTGCAGAGCCAGGATTTGACAAGGAGGAGGTGTCTACCTTGTTTCTTTCCACACATCAAGCTGGCCAAGGGCAGCTGGGTACTTGGGAAGGTTCCTGTGCAGTGGGAAGCTTTGTCCAGAAAACTTTGTTTTATAAACCTAAACCAGCAGTGTAAAATAAGAGAGCTGGGTTTTTGTGCTAAATATGCAATTAACTTGGTGGTTTACTTGGGCAAATCCCTTCTGCACTCTGGACTTAAGATTTCTCAACTGTCAGAGGGAGGTGTTGGATTAGGTCACTGGTTCTTAGTACCCCTTTTCATCCCCCTGTACAGCTAAAAGATAAAATAGTGGTCCTATAAGGTCATGATTTTCTGAGGAAGGGAGAAGATGCCAGTGCAGGGTGCATATTACATAGTCATAGATAGAAGATGATCTGCTTGTAATTTTCGTTTTGAGAATTACTGGTTTAGATGTAAGGCTGCTTTCTGGTTTACTGGTTTAGACTGTAAGGCTCCTTTCCTCTTTTGTAATGTTCTTCTTTTTTATTTTTATAGAGAGAGGAGTCTTGCTTTGTTGCCTAGGCTGGTCTCAAACTCCTGGCCTCAAATGATCTTCCTGTCTCTGTCTCCCAAAGTGCTGGGATTACAGGTGTGTGTCACTGCACCCAGCCTTTCTTTAAATTTGTGATGATGCAATTCCAATGTCTTCTTTCAGTGAAGAATATAGACATTTGTGTGCCCTTTTGTTTAAATGACTGTGTACCTGGAAGTGCATACTACTGCGTAGAAGAGGGAAAAAAAGGGAATAAGTAGAATTCAGTAAGATAAAGTGGTATACAGATATAAAGTTGATCTTGAACTGTAGTTGAAGACCCAGATCCTTGCTTCCTCACCTTCTGCATCTGTGACTTTACAAGCCAGCTAACCTTTCTGGATCTTACTTTTCTTATTTACAGAAGGAGGGGTTGTACTAGATAATTCCTAGACCTTTGTGAGCAGTATAATTCTGTTTTGTTTTGTTTTAAATCTGAGCCGTTGTGAATGTGATGGGGCATTTCTTTAGGCAAGAGAAGCTTTCCTAGTCAGTAGATATGTTAGATACTCTATGACATTAGGAGTAAGGTCAGATTTTGTGACATGGAAGATCACTTTTAGAGCAAGCTGAAACCAACAGAAACTAAAGACAGGCATTAGAAACTTGAAGGGGAGGGAAGCCCTTGGCTAGATAGGATCATTGAGAGCAAGAGGGAGAGGAGTATTTTTGGTGTGGATAATAAAAAGTGATTTGAATTGTAGTGAATTGTAAAGACCAAGGTTGTAAGAAGCTAGTGGTGGAATCTTACCTCTACTCTGCAATTATAAACTGCATGGAAAGACTTTTTTTTTTTTGCCACCTAGTACTTAGTAGACAGTAAATAATTGAGTGAGGGGATGGCTGGATGATTAGTTACTACTTATCAAGAAATTTTTTAGAGAGTTGTCATTGATTAGCTACAGGATGAGAAGTGAATTCAGAATTAGGAAAATTTTATAAATTAAGAGGGCCCTAAGTTTCTGGTCAGTTGTAAGATTAGTTGGTTTATCTTTGCCTATGAAGTATGCTAAGAAGAACAAACATGTACTCCAGAGGGTCTGGGGTGATAGGAGGAAAGGGGTGATTAGAGTAAGTCAAGGATGGAGGAAGATATTGGTGAGATAGAAAAGTTATAAGAAGATTTTTACTTGTGACAGCTTTAGGGAATAAAAGAGTGGAGATAAGATTTTTAGAGGTATCAGTGGTTATCAAGATTATAAACCATAAGTGTTTTTAACTTTTATGATGGAAATAGAGGATTAAAAGGAGAAGAACTCGATTTTGCAAGCAGGGAAATGTTGGTTCTCTCCTATAAGAGGTGGAGATAACTTTGAGCATTACGAGATAAAAAGGGGTAATTTTGGGAACAATCCAAATGAATTAATAGGGGTCAGTATAGTTTTGTTTGAGATGGGAAGGAGAGTTGAATTGACAAAATAGGACAAGAACACTTCTTAGAGAAATTGTGGTTTTGAAGTACCCTGGTTTTAGGAATACTCACAGACATCTCAGGCTTAAGAATGTGCTTAGGATTCCAGAATAAAAGTGATGCTTCCTGTGGCTATGGTCTGCTAAGCAGGCAGCCACAGAATGGCTGTAGGATATTCAAGATGGCTATAGGCTATTTTGTGGGAGCCTAAACTAGATGGACCACAACCCTAATTTGTGAAAAAGGGTGTGGTCAGAGGCAGTTGTGTCAGGGCATCCAGAAGCCCATCTCCAAGCATTGGGGCATAACTCTGGAATGTGAAGAGACAGCCCCAGCGGCATAGGACTGACTTATGCTAGGGTGTGTAGGGGAACCTCAATGCCAGCCAGAATTTTTATGTTTTATGACCTTGGGCAAGTAACTTACTGACTTATCCTCTCTGGTTCGGTTTATCCATCTTGAAGTTTTGAGAGCCAGTCTTGGATAAGGATCGCTGGATGAGCTTCGATACGTCTATGAATGAATCCCCTGAAATTGTATTCATAATTCTGCTTGCATGAGTCTTGGAGAGGATGTGCCACTTTCCTCATATTCTCAGATAGGTTTGTGACCCACAAAAAGTTGAGAACTGTATGACTAGGTAGTCTCTCTTCAACTTTTAACATTCTGGAATTCTAGAATTCTGTTAGAATGACATTTCCTTGAGGTTCAGAATCTGAGCCTCTAGAACTTGCTAACCCTAGAAGTAATACCTAGCAGTGCAAAATATAGTCTTTACATATTATACACACCTATTATTTGCACAGGCATATCTCAGAGATACTGCAGGTTTGATTCCAGATCTCCACAATAAAGCAAATAAAACAAACAAGTCACAGATTTTTTGGTTTCCCAGTGCATGTAAAAGTTACTTATATGATACTGTAGTCTGTTAAATGTGCAATAGCATTATATTTTTTAAAATGTATATATCTTAAAGATACTTTATGGCCAAAAAATGCTAACAATATCTGAGCCTTCAGTGAATCATAATCTTCTTGATGATGGAGGGTCTTGTCACTGTCTTGGTGGCTTCTGACTGATCAGGCAATTAAAAAAAAAATAGACAACAATGAAGTTTGCCTCATTGAGTGACTTCTTTTTAGGAAAGATAGGGTTGTAGCATGCAGTGTTGCATTTTACCCACAGTAGAGTTTCTTCCATACCCTTCCACTGCTTTTATCACTAAGTTTATGGAATAGTCTAAATCCTTCATTGTCATTTTATATTGTCACAGCATCTCCACCAGTAGATTTCATCTCAAGAAGCTACTTTCTTTGCTCACTCATAAGAAGCAACACCTCATTCACTCAAGTTTTATCGTGAGATTGCAGCAATTTAGTCACATCTTCAGGTTCCACTTCTAATTCTACTTTTCTTATTTATACCACATCTGCAGTGACTTCCTCCACTGAAATCTCAAAGTCATCCATGAGGGTTGGAATTGCCTTCTTCCATATTCCTGTTAATGTTGATATTTTGACCTCCTTCCATAAATCGTGAATGCTGTTAATGGCATCTAGAAGATATATTCTTTCCAGAAGGTTTTTGATGTACTTTGCCCAGATCCATCAGAGAAATCACTATCTATAATAGCTATAGTCTTAGGCAATGTATTCTATAGTGTTAGGAAATGTACTTCCTAAATCATAAGACTTGAAAGTTGAAATTGGGCTGCAGAATGGGTATTTTTCCATAGCAAGCATAGAAACAACACTAAATCTCCTTGTGCATCTCCATTGGACTTCCTGGGTGACCAGGTGCATTGCCAGTGAGCAGAAAGGAAACTATTTTCTGGTCTCAAAAAAATGTGCTTAAAATACGCAGTAAACCATGCCGTAAACAGATGTACTGTCATCTAGGTTTTGTTGTTCCATTTGTACAACACAGGTGGAGTAGATTTAGTTTATTTCTTAAAGACCCTAGGATTTTCACAGTGGTAAATGAGCATTGACTTTAACTTAAAGTCACCAACTGCATTAGCGCCTAGTAAGAGAATCAGTCTGAGCTGGGCTCGGTGGTTCAGTCTGTAATCCCGCGCCTTCGGGAGGCTGAGGTGAGTGGATTGCCTGAGGCCGTGGGTTCGAGATCCACCTGGGCAGGCGAGACCTCATCTCTACAATAAATCAAAAAATTAGCTGGATGTGGTAGCGCGTGCCTGTAATTCCGGCTACTTGGAAGGCTGAGGTGGAAGGATCGCCGGAGCCCAGCAGGTTGAGGCTGCGGTGGCTGGGAGCGGCCACTGCACTCCAGTCTGGGCGACAGAGTGAGACTCCAACTCAAAAAAAAAAAAAAAAAGAATCAATCTGTTCTTTTGAAGCTTTGTCGTTAGGAATTGACTTCTCTCTAGTTATAGTTTTCAATAGAAGGCTGTTTTGTACACATTGAAAAACTGTTGTATACTGTAGCCATCTTCATCAAGGATGTTAGTTAACTAAATATTCTGGATAACTTTCTCCCTTTTTTCTTTTGAGTTGGAGTCTCACTCTGTCGCCCAGACTGGAGTGCAGTGGCTGCTCCCGGCCACTACAGCCTCGACCTGCTGGGCTCCAGCGATCCTTCCACCTCAGCGTTCCGAGTAGCCGGAATTACAGGCACGCGCTACCACGCCCAGTTGATTTTTTTATTTATTGTAGAGATGAGGTCTCGCCAAGTTGCCCAGGCGGGTCTCAAACCCGCAGGTTCAGGCAATCCACTCACCTCAGCCTCCCAAAGTGCTGTATTACAGGCTGAGCCACTGAGCCCGACTGGCTTCTTTCTTTAAACCTCATGAACCACCCTCTTCTAGCTTCCAGCTTTTCTTCTGCAGCGTCCTCCTCTGTCTCAGCCTTGAGAGAATTGAAGAGAGTTAGGGCCTTGCTCTGGATTAGGCTTTGACTTAAGGAATGTGGTGACTAGTTTTAGCTTTTATCTAAACCTCTACAGCTTTCTCCATATTAGCAATAGATTGCTTTGTTTTCTTATCATTTGTTTGTTCTCTGGAGTAGCACTTTTAATTTCCTTCAAGAACTTTTCTTTTGTATCATGACCTGGCTAACTTTGGCACAAGAGGCCTAGCTTTCAGCCTATCTCAGTTTTCATCATGGCCTTCCTCACTAAACTTAGTCATTTTTAGCTTTTGGATTAAAGTGAGAGACTTAAGACTTTTCCTTTCACTTGAACACTTAGTATTGGAGAGTTCTTAATTGTCCTAATTTTAACCCTTTGCCTTTGGAGACATCTCTTGCATTACCTACCAGCAACTCAATTACACTTTTATATGAAACAGTGAAAAACGAATCACTTCATATTAAATAGTATAGCATTGGAACCAGTTATTTTATTGTAATAATATTTGGCTTATCATGAAATTTTGTACATTGAGGAACTTATTTATAACAAAAAATCAAAATTTTATGTCTTATATTTTTCAAATGTGTAGTAATGTGTGAAATAGTCGCCAACATGCTTTGCAGGTTCATTGTATGCAATAGCAATTTGTTTGAGGTCTTCTACCTGGTGTTTTTCTGTTTGAGCAAAGGATGCAGTCTCATTTTCTTCCTCCCATGCTAATAATGTATAATTTATTGTCCAGTCTGTGCACCACTGTGAAAGCATTCTCTTTCTATGTAATGCCTGAGAGAAATATATATATATTTAATATATAGCTCAGTATGTGCTTCATCTCTTTATTTGCTTTTTCATGCAATTTGAATGGAAAACTTCAAGGAAACATACATTTCTGAAAAATTTGCGCTGGCATAAGATTGTCCTGTATAATCACTAGCCACCTCTTCAATTCCCCTAAGTGGGGACATCTGAGTGTTTTTTTAGATTTATGATGTCCCCTCAAGGAGGTCATCCAAGTGTCTCAGGGAATAGGGAGGCTCAAGGGGAGTGAGAGAGGGGAGTTAGCGGAGCAGTCAGAACATACACAGTGTTTATTAATTAAGTATGTGGTCTTATATGGACATGGTTTGTGGTGCCCCAAAACAATTAGAATAGTAACATCAAAGATCATTGATCATAGATCACTGTAGCACATATAATAATGAAAATGTCTGAAATATGATGAGCATTTCCAAAGTGTGACACAGGACATGAAGTGAGCACATGCTGTTGGAAAAAGGGCACCAATATACTTGCTCAGTGAAGGGTTGCCACAGCCCTTCAGTTTGTTAGAAACCATTATCTATGGAACATAATAAAGCAAAATGCAACAGGGGAAGGTATACCAGCATTCACCTGTCTCTCATCTTTCATGCCTCCCCTGCTAGGCCCTTTTCAACTGATGTTTGCTGTTGCTGACTGGGCTTTCCCTCCTTCTCTCCTTTTCTAAACCTGCTACTCCTTGGACCTCCTCTACTTTGTTGAGCTTCTCAAGTGAAGACAGAGTGTTTAGTGGCAAATGGTGGTATTTTGAAGATTAGGTGGGAAGAAAGCAAGACAAAGAGGGCTAGTTGTGGTTTTCTCTTTACATTAAAAATAAAAGCCAGTAAGAGAGAGGATGCACATAAAAAAGAGACACCATCACCACTTGGGACTTTACCCGAATTGCATGGTGTTTTCTTCTCCCTCTTACAGGGAAACTAGGCCCCTATTCGTCACTGCCTGAGCTGAAATGCTCAGCATAGTCTAGCTGGGTATTTCACTTACCTGAAGATGAAGCCAACTTTGGTGGAAGCGTCTTGTTGTCCTTCACTAAAATTAAGTAGGAGTGAGGGGAAATAAATGGTTCCTTGAGTGAGGAAGCTTTTTATCTCCTGAACATTTTTAGAGACACATACTTGGACTTCAGCGGGCTGGTGGATTTCCCCTGGCTGTAGGTCCTGACCTGTCAGCTTTCTAGATAAAGGATAGAAATTTTATCCTTTACCCCAGTGTTCTCTATGGTGGTCCCTTCCCCACCATAAGTTTAGGTCAGGAGAGTCACTCCTCCTAGTAGGTAGCTGCAAGGTCAGATCTTCAATTCTAGTCATGATATGAGAAGTAGGAATCCAGTTTTAGCTAAAAATTTGTTAGTCCTCCTAATTCAGGCTTTTTGGTAGTTAGTGTTATATTCTAGATTAAATAGATTTTTGTCAGCTTTAGAGACCTAACCACTGTAGACGACATCATTTCTGTGAGTAAATATTTTTGAGTTCTAGACAGGTGAAATTTTGTAAGTTCAATATCTAAGATGCAAGCTATTTATTATAAAAGTTTAAGAGTAATTTGTGCATTGGTGCTACTAAATATGATTCACACAAAATCACAGCATTGCAGAATACTAAGGAACAAGCAAAGGTGGAATCATAAGAGGAAGGTGTTAAGTGGTATGGATTAAGTAAAGAAGAAGGAGGGAGAAGGGATAAAGAAGCTTTTTACTAAAGGCATGAAGAATCAAGAGCATGCTCTCCATGAAGGATTGTCAAGGCTTTGGTCCCCTCCCCTACCTTGGGGAGGTGAATCTCCTCTTCTCTTTCTCTCTCCCTAATTCATTTTCTAAATAAACTATATTCTCTAATCTAAAAAATAAAAGAATTGTCAAGATTGAAGATTGCTGAAGCTAAACATGTGCTAAGATATGATAGCTGCAGGGTTGGTCCGAACATCTGGGTAATTCATGGGTGGACTAGTTTTTGTGGTTAATAGTCCTGCTGAGGCTATGTGTGTTGCAGAATAGCTATTTGATGTGTGTCAAATATTGTTGCCTGGGTTATGGGCTTGTTGCTGAGATCATTGAGTGCTGTGGTAGCAAACTCTTCATAGGAGGATGACATGATTTTTTAGCAGATTTGAAGCTACTGGATGCATATGGCATAATGGAAAGACTAATGGATATTCATACATCAGACACGTGAGGATTTATTATGAGCAAGGACTTTTTTATCTAGAGGCAGGATTGAGATCCTTTTCCTGGCAGAAACATGTCCAGTAAATCACTACACAAATTGCTGTAGAAGCATATGTTAGGTCCCACGGGGAGCTCAAATGAAGGAGTGAGTAGGAGAAGTTTCACAGAGGACTTAACATTTAAGCTAGATTTAAAAGACAGATTAGTAGTTTTCTAGGCAAAAGAGAGAAGAGAAGGACATTCCAGTCAGAGTTAATAGCATATTAGAAATGAAACACCATTTGTGTGGGGGAACTGAGAAGATACTGGTTCCGCTGGAGTGAGTGGTAAGAACTGGAAGATGAGATTGGAAAACCTGGTGGTTTGAGATGAGACTGGGGAGATTTTATGAACCAGAATTCCTTGTAGGCTGATATTTTGGTTTTGCTTTATTATTTTTTTAAAGAAATATAACAAACATGACCAATCTAAAAAGTTCAAAGAATGGAAAAGAATATGAAGTGAAAAGTAAGTTTTTTTCCTACTTTCCTAAAGCTCTGTTCTCACTCGCCAGAAGTAACCCCTGCTAATATTTTACTGTGCGTCCTTTATAAAATGTTACATACAAACACAAGCATATTTGTCATTTTTCTTTTATGTGAATGTTATACTCTAGACATGTTCTTCATTGTGCTTTTTTATTTAATATAAAATCAGGAATATTTTAAAATTATAACTCTGGCTTCAGTGTGGAGTATATAGTATGGTAAGCATTTATTCAGTGAATCTCTTAACTGGGGGCATGCTGTTGCTAGGCTTTGTTCCAGGCCTGGGGAATATTTAGGAGACCATTGCAGTAGCCAGGGTGAGAGTGGTAGAGTCTTGAAAGCCAGTGGCTGTGGGAAGTGAGAGATCAGGATGTATTTAGAATGATTTCAGCGTTTCTGATGTAAGAATTTATTGAACTGCTTTAGAACAGGTGTGTGCGTTTTTGTCTGTGTATCTGTGTTTTGGGGAGTGGGAGTTTGTTGGCATGGAAAGACTTTAGTTTTGACATATTTTTGAAGGCTACTCAAGATACTGAGGTGAGGATTTCTGATAGGCAGAGGATAGAAAGGTCAGAGCTCAGGAGTGGTAAGAGGTAAAGTTGAAATCTTTTTTTTTTTTTCGTGAACGTATTTGTAGCAGTGGGAGCCTTGAGAATGGGTGCAGCTGCCCAAGGAGGAGAGAGCTTAAGGGTGAATTGGCAAAGGAGACTGAAGGGTGATAAAGAGGAATGATGAGGACCAAGAGAATGTCACTTTGGGGGCAAAAAGATGAGGGGATTTCCAGAGAGTGGTCAGCAGTGCCCCATGCTACAGGTGGGTCAGATGGGGAGCTTTGGAGAGAGGCTGTTGGATTTGATGACTAAAAGTTCAAAATCACCCTGGAGCAGTTTTCAGGAGTCTGAACCCATTTGTATGGTTATTTGATATCGGTTTCCACTTGTCTCCAGGGCAAGTGGGTATTTTGTTTATGATGCTAGAAACACAACAGGAATTCAAAATAAATGTGTGAAGGCATGTCTGAATTAACAACAAATACAGCACTTCCATCTATAATGCCATGAATACTAAGGAAACCAACATTTCATATAAACTGTTCTGTACTAACATTAAAATATGTATTTTCAGACAATTTGGCAATCAAGTATAGTGCTGATCTGCAAAACAAAAAAATCTAGATTCACTCAACTCACTTTCACTCCCTCTTTCCCCTCTCATTTTTCCCTTTTTCCTTTTCCCTCTTCCTCTTTTCCTCCCCCCTGAAGCTTATTTTTAAAACGAAATGTACATGTGATACAAAAGTGAATTAACTTCTTAATACTCACAGGAGAGGGAGACAGGTTGTATCATTCTCCCTCTGAATTTGTATGTAAGTTTATTTTTGAGAAGAAGATCTCTGGTTTTTATGACATTCCCAAGGGGTCTATGACCCTCTTGAGTAGTCTAAACCCCTTACTTTATAGGGGCAGAATGAAAAATTTGGAAGGTTAATGCAAGTTCACGAAAGTAATTTTGGGGTAGATCTAGAACTAGAACCTAAGAATCTCTTCTTTCCCCTTCTATGTTAGGGTCAGTCCTGGAATCACCAGCTCCTGGAGCTGGAAGGTGTTTTGGTTACCTAGTTTAATGACTTTACATACGCAGGGGACTTCCCCCCCAAAAAGCTGGAATTCATTTATAAAAATTGAGTATTCATTATTGCATGTTTAAACTTTGGTCATCTTTAAACTACTCCATTTGGTGTAATAATATACCTATTGAGATGCTTTTTCCATTATTCAAAACAATTTTTGAACTCATCAATTTTGATACCTTTTAGTGATTCTGCCATTTTTTTGCTTTACCCCTTCCACATCAGCAAAACGTTTCCCTTTGAGGACTTTTCTCATCCAGGGAAAAGGTCTCTCGGGGCAAGAATGGGTGACTAGGGAGGGTGGGACATGGAGGCCATGCTGTTTTTGGCAAAAACTGCTGTACACTCAGTGCAGTGTGGGTTGGTGTGCTTGTAAATCACCCATCATGAAATGGGCAAATGCACTGAAAGAATCTCCAAGAAAAATTCACTGCAGCCGAACTCAGCCTCTCAGAACACCACTAGTTGGTTCACAGATAGGGATGGGTCTCTAGAAGGCTTACCTAGTGAGCCCTACAAGCATCCCGCCCTCCAAATGTAATTCTGGTAATTTTTGGGGTCCCCCTCATGAATAAGTTGATGCTTGGAGAAATTGAGTGAATTAGCCAGGAAGTAACAGAGTACAAATTAGAACATAGGACTCCAGATGCCTGGATTTTTGCTCATTCTAAATAGCATATTTATGTTCTCAACTCCCCTTCAGAAAAATATGTTCTGTGCCTTTTGCACAGAACAGAATAATATTTTATGAATTGGAAGGTGATATGTGCCCTTGTAATAGCACTATCTTTGCCAAGCATTGTTTTAGGTTTTAAAAGGGATAAATTCTGTGTTTAGGTTTGGTGTGTATTTTTTAAGTCTACTCTACTCTCTGCTTGCTTTTCAGGTGTTTGGAACTCAAACAAGAAGGCGAGTTTTGTTCTTTGATACTGGAGACTACACAGCAATGGGGCCACGAAAGAAAAGTGTTAAAACATGTCTCATGAATAATGAAACTCCCGAGGAAACCATATCAGATGAGACAAAGGACTATATGAATCAACTTTCACATGAAGTACTTTGCCATATTTTTAGGTAAGACTTTGGTTGTCTTTCACCTACCTGGAATGTATGAGAGCAAACCCTGAGACTATGCTTTCTAATATGGTAGCCACTAGCTATATCTAGCATTTAAATTTAGGTAAAATTAGCCAGGCTCGGTGGCTCAGCCTGTAATCCCGCGCCTTTGGGAGGCTGAGGTGAGTGGATTGCCTGAGCCCGCGGGTTCGAGACCCGCCTGGGCTGCGAGACCTCATCTCTACAATAAATCAAAATATCAGCTGGGCGTGGTAGCACATGCCTGTAATTCCGGCTACTCGGAAGGCTGAGGCAGAAGGATCACCGGAGCCCAGCAGGTCGAGGCTGCGGTGGCCGGGAGCAGCCACTGCACTCCAGTCTGGGCGACCGAGTGAGACTCGAACTCAAAAAAAAAAAAAAAATAATTTAGGTAAAATTTAAATTTAGTCCCTCAGTTGCCCTAACTTCAAGTGCTTAGTAGCCCATACGTGGTTAGTAGCCCTTACTGTAGAGGACAGCACAGAGTACAGATACAAAATATTTCTTTTGTCACAGAAAGTTCTTTTTGACATCCTTTCATTAGACTGTTAACATTTCTAGGCTTGGAATTTTTATTGACTGATATATTTCTTGACTTTTTTTTGTTACATTATCACAGTACCATGTGTATGCAAGATAAGGCAATGTTTCTAACCTTTATTGATTGTAGCCCACAGTGAGAAACATGCATTTTGCTCAGTATCCACATAAATGTAAGTGATTGAAACTGAAGTTTTGTAAAATAACATCCATTGTTACTAAATGTGATGCACACATCAGTGTAGTTTTGTAATTAACACAGCATAACACCAAAAGGCTTTTTTTTTTAAGAAGGAAAAAAAATATCTCTTCTTAAAAAAAAGACCTGTAATCCCAGCACTTTGGGAGGCTGAGGTGGGAGGACTCCTTGAGCCCAGGAGTTCAGTACCAGCCTGGGCAACATTGTGCGACCCCGTCTCTACAAAAAGGAAGTAAAAAAATTAACCAGGCACAGTGGTTGTGCCTGTATTCCCTCTTGAGCTATTCAAGAGGCTGAGGCTGGAGGATCGCTTGAGGCTAGGAGTTTGAGGCTTCAGTGATCCATGATCGCACCACTACACTCCAGCCTGGCTACCAGAGCTAGACTCGTCTCAAGAAAATAAATAAAAGAAAAAAAGAAAACTGTCATTACAGATTCCACTACTCTCTTCTTTCAGTCTTTGTCCTTATTTTTACCATTCAGATAAACCAGTTTGTACATATATTATTTCTGGAGTTAGAGACCTGAGTTTGAGTCTTGGGCCACGGGCACTTTACTTTTCTAATATAAGTTTATATTAGTCTTTATCTTATGCAGTGTATTATTCTGTGACATAATGTAGTTTTTGTTAGCTCAGTTCTGTCTGGGAATAGAAGTCCCAGTTAAAATAATAGATTAAAAAAATGATACTAAAGTTTATCTGGTGGAGAAATCTGTCGGAATAGCCAAAACTCTTCAGGAAAGAGTCTAACACTACCAGATGTTCAAATACATTCTAAAATATTCCATAGTTAACGATTTGGAATTGGAAGCCAGACAGTTGGGTAAAGCAGACAAACGTAGGCTCCATTCAGATACATGTGGAGATCTAGTTTATGATGAAGTTATATTCACATCCGTGAGGAAAAGCTGTAATTGTGGATTATTCAATGATGATGTCACAATCTACAAACCTCCTGGAAAAAAAAATAATAGTACATTCTTGTGCCATATCTTAAAATTAAATTCAACATGGATCAATGTATTAAACAATAAAGCCATTAAAATTCTAGAAGAAAGCATGGATAAAATTGCTTTTTAGGGGTAAATGTTAGTCATTGGTTATTATGAACAAATTGGTCCATATTTTAAATTGAAAGTGGATCAGGTAACATTTTGCAGTTCAAACAATATTCAGATAGAATGAATGAAATCAAGTAGAAGGATGTTGGCCTATATAATGAAGGAAATACACAGCAATTGGTAGGATGTAGAAAGAACCATGAACTAAGATGAGTTCTTGACCTTGCTATGAGATGTTTATTCTAAAAATAAACATAAAGTTCTGTTTTATCTTTAGGCTTCTAAGTTTTGATTTGAGGACTCATATTGTATAGTGGTATAGTAACTGTTGAGCATGTTTTCATGAAACAGGAAAATCTATAGCCTTCTTTGAAAGAAATCTAACCTTTGCTGTTCTTGTTGTACTAACTGCATCTTTTCTAAAATGCAAAATATATTTGGTTGCCTTTTGAACCCCAGCTCTTTGACTATATATCTATGAAGAAAAAATATATTTATTCTTAGGGCAAATATGATGTAAAATAATCTCGGTTTTGTGATTACTGTTTGTATTTAAAGGGAGTATAATATGCTCTCTCTCGGTCTCTCTTTCTCTCTCTCTCTGTCGCTCTCTCCCTCTCTGCAGCTCTCTCCCCGCCTCTCTCCCACTTCCTCTCTCTCTCTCTTACTCTCTCTTTTTCTTTTTTCCCGTTACAGATCCCCTCTGTAACAGCCGCTTTAATAAATCTCTTGGTCCTGGCAAAAAATAAAAATAAAAAAAATAAAAAAATAAAGGGAGTATAATATTAATCCAGGCAAATACTTTGGATAACAATGATTTAGAAAATATGTTATAGTGGCAAGCTTTATTTAGAAAACAAATTTAATATTTTTAATTGTTTATAAAATGGACAATCATGTAGTTTCTAAAAATTATTCTACTTATAACTAAGTTATGGGAACTGCAAATTAAGTTATGGCTAGCAGTAATACTTTCTTTGGATGGAAAATTTGATTTCATTCTCTTTATCTAAATTGTAGGAAAAATGGAGAGATAAATATTCAGCAGGCATATGTGGATCTTTCTTTTAGAATTCCCGAAATTTTTAAAGGTTACTGTCAGACCAAATAGTATTGACATTTCTGCCATTCTCCCTTTTACCTAGACATGTTACTTTTTACTGGTTTAATTTTTCTGAGCTAATTTCACCACTTGTAAAATGAAGTGATGATAGTATCTACTATATCAGTGAGGATTCCAGCAGGTGATAGGAGATACACTGAACTGGAATTTGAAGATAATTTAGTGAATGGACTGTTTACAGAGGTGTAGGTAGGATTGAGAGAACAAATAAGGGATGTTGAAGAATTTATCTAGGATGCAGAAAGGCAACATTGCTTCCTGGAGCCCTGCGGCTGGTGCTTCTCATTGGCCAAAGTTGACCCTTAGCCAGAGAGCTAAGGAACACAGCAGGGCCAAAATGGGAAGAAAAAAGGACTGGGAGCAGGGTATGGCAGACAGAGTAACTAGTCATTTAACCTTTTAAGGTTGTTGTGAAACAATGAATATAGTACAGTGTTTGTGACACAATACAGGCTCCATAAAGGGTGTTTACTGTTTTAAAATAATTCAGTTAATCTAGGTGTGTGTGAAGGGGTGTTGAGAAAAAAGAGGTGAGATATTCTGAACTTTTAAGATATGTATGCTGTTGTAAACAACAAAAGTCAAGGTTAATTAAAAAATTCAGAATGAAGATAATAAGGAAGATTGGAAAAGAAGATTGTAATTCAGATAAGGTGTACTCACTTAACACTTTGGCAATACTTTTTTTTTTAATAAATGTTTTATTTTTATTTTTATTTTTTTTTGAGTTGGAGTCTCACTTTGTCGCCCAGATTGGAGTGCAGTGGCCACTCCCAGCCACCGCAGCCTTGACCTGCTGGGATCCGGCAATCCTTCTGCCTCAGCCTTCTGAGTAGCCGGAATTATAGGCATGCGCTGCCACGCCCGGCTGATTTTTTGATTTATTGTAGAGATAGGTCTCGCTGCCCAGGCGAGTCTCGAACCCACAGGCTCAGGCAATCCACTCACCTCAGCCTCCCAAAGGCGCGGGATTACAGGCTGAGCCACCGAGCCCTGCTTGGCAATACTTTTATCAAAGTGTGTGACCTTAAAGGTAAAAGATCTAGCAAAATAAATATTGTACTTTAAAATTAGTACACATATTTACAAAATGTGTTGATGGAGAAAATAGAGTTTCGAGGGGGTGGCGGTGGGGCTGAGAAGGTGCAGAGTATCAGTGCAGAAAATGGGTTATATAAAAGCTATGAAATAAAATTGTCCTTTAAGTTGATTAATTCTCTCTGATCTCTTTCTTAGATTCTCTTGTCATCATACATCACTTTCCTTCTTTCCTTTGTTTTTTCTATCTAGATTTTTAATGAAAAATCAAAAGAAAAATGGCAGGCTTTATCATATGCCCTATGGAAGGGAGCTCAGTACTTTATTTGAATACTCAAGTATTCGCTGATATATCTCTGTAGTAAAAAGCTATATGACCTTATACATGTTAGCCTTAAAGTTCTGTGAATGTTCATAAGACCTTATTTTATTTGAGGGGTAGGAGATTAGAAAGAGAAAATAAATAAGAATCTCCAAGACCTAGTACTTATCCAGTTGATAAATATGATTTTCTTTTTCTCACAAAGGTACCTCCCTCTGCAGGATATCATGTGTATGGAATGTCTTTCCCGGAAACTAAAGGAAGCAGTGACCCTGTATCTGAGAGTTGTGAGGGTGGTGGATCTCTGTGCCGGGCGGTGGTGGGAATACATGCCAAGTGGTAAGTAGAATTTGTCAGTGAAACCTTACTGGAAAGTAATATGGTGGTCCCATAAAATGTTACTTGTCTTGAGAAAAACAATCTAAATCACCTTGTATGTAGGGAAGCAGAGTTTATCCAAATTTTTTTTGTTGGTTTTAGGTTTGCAAAATGCATTTTGCCTGAGGCTTTACTGTTTTAATGATTTTCATTTCCTACTTCTTAAGCAACTATATCAGTTTCTTCCGCATATATGTGATTGGCGAACACATACTGAGCTTTGATTAACTAAGTATATATGTATCACATTGGACAGTGTGTCCTTTAGTCTGTGATGCAGGTTTTCTGGTGAATGTTAACATTCTTTATCATAGATTTCCTCTTCACCTTCTAGTTAAACAAATATTTATCTATTTTTGTAAAACTGTTCTATTAGACCACAGAAATGGCACAGAGGTTTAATTTTTTTAGCTCTTTTAAAAGGCATATACTAGGTCTTAGAGATTCTCAAATGAGGCACTGACTTTTCAGATGAAGAGTTCAGTTAGCAGCCTAACTATAACAACTTATCCTCAGTTGAAGAGACCATCTGAAGCGAAAATTGCTGAATAGCGAAGCAAAGCACAACTGAAAGGAAAGGATTAAAATGAAAGGCCAAATGGAGCTTCTTTTCAGTTAACAGCAATCTACTAATTAGTGCCTTTTAGTTACTGTTGTTTAGCAATTTTTAATCTTTTTCAGTCATTCTTTTCCTGTAATGTCAGATTATGAGATTTTGAAAATGAGACCTGGCTGAGAGGGGCAAAAAAAAAAAAAAAAGAAGAAGCCTTAATTGAAGTAAAGGGCTGAGGAGATAATTGTCTTGGTCTGTTTTGTAAGACAGAACAGATGTCCTCTGGGCTATTGTGCAGTTTGGGGTGCTGCATTCTTTTAGTCAATTGCTAACTCTTTTCAGTTGGCCATAGAACTTATTTTGTGGGATGCAAACTACTTAAAAGAGCCATTCTAAGGGAAAAGGATTCATCTTGTTCTAGCATGATCGTTTATAGCAAGAAAAAAGGACAATGTGAAAATGGTTATCTTATTCCTTAGATTTTCTTTAGCAGACGTTAGGCCAGCAGGAACTTGGGAGATGGGACTAATGTACTATATAAAGAACCAGGATATTGTAGCTCCCATGTGATACAATCTCTGCATTAACATCTCTGCCTTTTATCAAATTAGAGAAGAATTTGTCTGTACATTGCTGACTTTCAGACTGTGATAAATACTTGTGAGCCCAACCAAGGCTTCCTATCTCTGCAATGAATATTAAAGAGTCAATGCAGTCTGTAGCTTAGAATAAGATCACACTAACCCTGTTCACTAATGCTACCCTGGCCTATTCTGTGGAGTTTAAACTCTGGTTCTTTGTGTAACAGTATTTTATGGTTTACATATGTGGTCTCTTTGGTTTCTCATACTATCTCTTTAAAAAGGCATTAATAAATTTTCCCCATTTCTCTGGTGAGAGCACCATGTGATATATGACGAAAGAGGATAAACTTTGCAGTGGTCATACTTGGTATTCAAATTCCAGCACTGCCACTTCAGTAGCTCTTAAATTCAACTTCCTTTTGTACATTTATAGATGGGGTAGCAAACTTACTGATTCAATTGTGAGAATAAATGAGAAAACATGCAAAATGGTTAACAAATTGAATGGCTTAGTCAGTTAAGGTTACTATACAAGAGAGTGATAAGAGCTGTTATTGTAATTATAGAGACCAAGTAATCTCCAAATGTACAAATAAAACAATCTTTGAAAACTTTAGTAAGACCTAGTCATTTGGGTCTTCCATTTTTATTCTTGACAGTTAATATTTTTATTTGTCATTAATGAGCAGACATTTGACTTTCCAACAGTTTCCACTAAAAATAAAAAGCCCTTGTAATATATAAAAATTGTTTGATCAGGCATGGTGGCTCACACCTGTAATCCCAGCACTTTCAAGGAGGCGAGAGGCTTGCCTGAATGCAGGGGTTCAGGACCAGCCTGGGCAACTTGGTGAGACCTTGTCTCTACAATAAATAAATAAAAAAATTAGCCGGGTGTGGTGGCATGTGCCTGTGGTTCCAGCTACTTGGAAGGCTGAAGCAGAAGCATCACCTGAACCCAGCAGGTCAGCACTGCAGTGACCGTGAGCATGCTACTGCACTCCAGCCTGGGCAACAGAGTGAGACTCTGACTTAAAAAAAATGTGTGTATGTGTATTTTTTATGAGATTTGTCTCCCTGCCTTTTTTTTACCAACAGCTGCTGCTGTGGAAGTAACCTGCTGTGGAAGTAACTCTTTGTTCCCATCTTGTTGTGTCCTGCTATGAAGCACAGCTGACCTCCCAGATAGATAGCTTCCTGTCAACTCAGCACCCCTAGTGTGGATTACTCTTGTTCTCTTAGCTAACTTGCATCTGTTAGCTAAATTGTCCAAAATGACAGGAGAGGGATAGTTAAACATAGGACAGAGTAATTTTAGGAAATGGATAGAATAAGATAACCTGTTTGAGATGGGAATTAGGTTGGAACTGTGAACTTCCTGAAGATAAGGATTATGTCTTTATATTTTTAGTTGTGTATTCTGTAGCGCTCTAGAGATTTTACAGACCAGAGAATACCTTTGGGGGAGGAGGAGGAGGATAGTGGTAATCAGATGGGAGAGGTCCTTCTCCACCCACCAGTCAAATAGAGCCAAGTCATCTGGGTTAAAAATATATTTTTCATTGAAGATTTCTGTGCCTTAAAAGCAATAATGACCAAAAAGTCAATAGTAAAGTAAAAACCTCAGCTCTAAAGTGTTAACTCAGAATAAGTGGAGTTTCTGACACATTTTTTCTGTTACTAAAGGAACATATTTTCTTTTGTAACCATTAGTTCAGCTATAGTGTTAGCCTTATAAAAATTTAAAAAGGAAATCTATTTTTAACTTTTGATAAAAATTACAAGTACCTAGTAAGTGTTCATGAGCAGAAAGATGAACCTGCCTCTAAATACTTCTGAACTTCTCAGGCTTTACAGATTCCAGCTTTCTAACACTATTGAAGAAGATGCCAGACGTTGAACAGCTATATGGCCTTCACCCTCGGTACCTTGAGAGGCGAAGAGTAAGGGGCCATGAAGCTTTTAGCATTCCAGGAGTCCTAGAAGCTTTGCAGGCATGCCCAAACTTAGTGGTGAGTATACCTGGTTGGACATCTTGGTATCAGCTGTTGTTGGTCTATCATCAGTAGCCCAAAGAAGGACAGAATATGTTCATTCACTTGCAAATTTTATCCAACACAAACTTTTAAGTTTCATTTTATACTTAGCATCTTATGATATAGAAGCTTTGGATGCTAAATTAAAAGCTTTTCTTATGCTTGCTTTGGCATTGTTTTCTAGGGTGTGGAAACTTCTCATTTGGAGTTGGTAGAATCCATTTGGACATATATGCCACATGTTCATATTTTGGGGAAATTTCGTAATCGTAATGGAGCCTTTCCAATTCCTCCTGAAAATAAACTGAAAATTCCTATAGGAGCCAAAATTCAAACTTTGCATTTAGTTGGTGAGTACGTGTTTCTTAGGTCACTTATAACTCCCTGAAATGCCATATAACTTGAATAGTCACTGAAAAGGAATAATGAGAATACTGAGGTTGAAATTATATACCAGTAATTTCAACCTGTGTAAATTATGAGGGCAGATATTTTCTCAAATTTAATTTGTCATCTTTGGCTTAGACTACTGAAGGGAATTTTGGGGAAAGCCCTGTTAATAATAATCTAACCTTTAATATTTCTTTATTTACCATTTTATTCAACATATACTTATTGAGTGTATACTGTATTCCAAGCATTTTTCCAGCTGTTGGAGATGGTCTGAAGAACTGGAAATTTCTGAAACTGGGTGTATTAGTTCATTTTGTGTTGCTGTAAAGAAATACTCGAGACTAGATAAGTTATAAAGGAAAGAGGCTTATTTGGGCTCACGATTCTGCTTCATGCTGGCATCTTCTGGGCTTCTGATGAGGCCGCAGAAAGCTTACGGTCATAGTAGAATGCAGAGCGTGAGCAGGTGTGTCACCTGGCAAGAGCAGAAGCAAGAGAAGGAGAAGGAGTTGCCAGGCTCTTTCAAAAAACCAGCTCTTACGTGAACTAATAGTGAAGATTCACTCACTTGCTTGGATATCTAGTTTGAAATTGGACTTTTAGATAACAAAGGGACTCTGTAATGTCTGAAGTTTATTATATAAACTCCTTATGATCAAAGACTGTTTTTATATATTTATATTTTCTACGATGCCTGTCACAGTTCGTTGCAAACATAAGTACTTGGTGAGTTTATTATAAAATGCATTAATTCATGTGATTCACTCAACAGTTTAACACTTACTGTGTGATAGTGATACAACGAAAATGTGATTGGAAAAATTGTGTCCTTTGTTATAAAAAGGTTTTGGGGCAAAATGTGGATTAGGCACAGGGTACACTGTCTTCTCTGGATCTGTCCCACCCTTGCTACCCTGTGTTTTCTAGTCAATACAATCATTACTACTGTCTTCATGGTTGATGATAAACCATGTGGATACCTTTATGGATTTTATATTTTGCACCTCAGTCTATACCTCACTTCTGCTTTTCTTTTATCTTATCCCCAATTTTACTTCCTGTCTGTTGCCATACAGGGTGTGAACATAGTTTAAGCCAAATTGAACTATGCTATTTTGAGAGGACCATGTTAAGGAGTAATCCTGGTAGGCTACAGTAGGATCATTCTGCAGAATTTAGCTTTTAAATAACTGCTCATTCAGGTACTCCAGTTTTGCTTTCTCTGGTTATTATTGCTAGCAGGACTTAAAAGTTGCATTAAACTGGTTTTTGCCAACTACCATTTCTTAAATGCCGTCACCTTGTATCCTTGTATTTCAATTATAAAGTTGTGTCCCTTCCTTGGCTTTTCTGTAGCCTACAGTGTTTAGACTCTTGGGCAAGTTCCTCAAACTGCTTTCTTCCATTTAGCATTTATGAGTTATCTGTCTTCTTTTTTCTTCCACATCTCCTGAATTGTTCCACCTCATTCTACACTTCCCATCTTCCAGTCGTGGACCTCTGTGAGTGTGATTCCTAGTATTAAGCCATTTACGGATCAGATGCATAAAATGCTTTCATCAATTTGAAATACTAAAATAAAGGTTTCTCACTTTTTCAGAGCCATGTTGGCTGGCTGCTACCACATATTTACAAATCCTTAAGATTCATATATTTTTAGAAGCAACTTTTTAGCTCTGTGTCTGGATATCTTCTGGATATTCTGGTTATCTGGATATTTGAATATTTATACCCAGGTAGCCTGACTTTTTGCTGAGAAATTTAGTTTTTCCACTAGGGGGATGTTGATAATCAAATAATAAATGTGTGCATTTCATCTTTAGTGTCACAATTTTGCTTTCAGTAACCTATCTTCACTTTACATCTTCTGGGCAAATGTATTCTGGAAGAGTTGCAAAATTATGAGAAAGTTTTATGTATATAAAATGTAGAAATACATTAAAAATCTCATTTTCCCATATGCCCTTCCTAAAAAAGAAAAAAATTAGCCTGTTTATGGATTACATTACTTGTTCTTTATAAATCTGTTTTAAATAAGGCACATTATAGATTTTAATGATGTAATTTGTTGTGTTAAAAATCTTCTTGAAGGATAATTTGTTAATTTTAAAAATAGATTCTTAAACTTACATGCAGAGTATGGAGTATTTTTGTGATTTTTCTTATTCTTTTTTTTTTTAATTTGTGTTTTAGGGGTGAATGTTCCTGAAATTCCTTGTATCCCAATGCTCAGGCACCTTTATATGAAGTGGGTAAGGCTCACTAAGCCACAGCCATTTAAAGACTTTCTCTGTATCAGCTTAAGAACTTTCGTCATGAGGAACTGTGCAGGTACTGGTACACAATTATGGTGGAGTTAGACATATTCTAAAGCAAACTCTATAGCTGTATCTGTGAATAAAATTATATTATTAATATTTATGTTTTGTAATTTACTAGCTTGTGAAGATAAATGTACTTTTTCTTTTAAAGACATTAGAAACATGGTTTCTATTTGACTTCCTCAAAAAACAAATCAAAAACGAGTTAGAATATTTCTATTTCTAATAGGCACTTTTAAATTTTTGTGGGCATGTTTATTAGATTTTAGTTTGCTTTCTTTGTCTCTGGTCTCTTAGCCATCTGCATGTAAACAGTTATATGACCTAATCTACCTTAAACTTTGCCTTTATACTTTTATTCTTCTGAACAGAAACTATTAGTATCCCTGTTGCCCAGAGCATCAAGTGGGAACTACGCTTCTTCAAATCCTGTTCATCCTGTTCATAATAGACAGGCCTCTCTTATTCCGTATTCTGACTCCTTTCCAAGATATGCCTTCCTTTATAATCACGTTACCTATTTACTGTCCCCTACACAACCATCTGGCTTTCACCTCAGTGTCTTTACTTATACTCTATTATTGTTTTCTTGTCCTGAGATGTGTACTTCCTTCCTCTCGTTTACATATATATCCTTCAGGTTTTGCCCTTTCCAACTTACCTTCCTCTTTCTATTTTATTTTTTATGGGGTATAGCAGTTATTATTTTTATATTTGCATTCTACCTTTTGATCCTTCTTTAATTATTCATGTTAGTTCTGTCTCCATGTCAGTCACAGGCTTTTTGATGGACAGGACCGTATCTCTGGTGATCTTGCATAGTATCTAATACAACACTGGTCACATAGATGTTTAAATGATTGAACTGTTTACTTGAGTGAAGGATCAAATTTTCATCTTGACTTTTTCCCATTAGGTATTTTGAGTTAAAAATTATTGAGACTTTGGGGAATTTACAAAAAATACTACATATCTCTCCAATGTTACTGAAACATCTTTATGCTGAGTAAATGTGTGGTTAACAGGCTAACTAACACTTTCATGTATAACAAGAATTATAGATTGCAGAGTCAATTTGGCTGTTATTTTGAGACTGTTAGTTATTAATTTCAGTTACTGATTTGAAAATTCATTTTTAAGATGATTTACGTTGTTCTATTAAAAATTTTATTTTTTTCCAGGACCCACAAATTCCTTGAAATATGTCCCTTTAGTAACAGGCTTAGCCTCTGCCCGAAACTTGGAACACTTAGAAATGGTTCGAGTTCCTTTCCTTGGAGGTCTTATCCAACATGTTGTTGAAGACAGTTGGAGATCAGGTATTAATTTTCTTTAGTTACTAAATATTTTGAAATTCAATTTCAGAAATTCAGTAAGCTTTTATTTAGTTTCTCTGACAAGTCTTTTTAAATGAAAATGCTTGTCATTAATTGTGCTTTCTCTGGTGTATTTGATGGAGAATAGGTAACCATGAGCATATGCTAGTATTCATTTCTTCTTTATGCATGTTAAACCTTCATAAAATAAATAGTAGAGTGGTAAGTCATGTTTTCTGGCTTGTTATTACTTGTTACTTGGTTAATACTGCCTCCTGTTATATTTGGACTCTTTCTTATAAATGTTAACAGATTTCTAGAGCTTTTTGGTGATAAGAGATATTTTATGACTTGGACACCCTAGACCTCCAGAAGAACTCAGGCTTTAGTAATGCTAATGTCTAACATCTGTTTAGTACTTTATAACATATAAAATGCTTTCATGTTTCTCACTTGGATATTTTATTTATCTATCAGATGATGTCTTTAAGAAAATTTCACTCTTTAGATCCTTAACTATAGATAATTAATGATAAGTAACTGGACGTACCCTATGTTAATCATCTCTTCATTGAAAAAAATATGTAGAGACTGCCAGGCTTGGTGGCTCATGCCTATAATCTCAGCACTTTAGGAGGCAGAGGCGAAAGGATTATCTGAGCCCACAGGTTTGAGACCAGCCTGGGTAATGTGGTGAGACCTCGTCTCTATAATAAATCGAAACATTAGCTGGGCATGGTGGCACATTCCCGTAGTTCTAGTTACTTGGAAGCCTGCGGCAGAAGGATTGCCTGAGCCCAGCAGTTCAAGGCTGTGGTGGCCGTGAGTGTGCCATTGCACTCCAGCCTGGGTGACAGAGTGAGAAGCCTACTCAAAAAAAAAAAAAAGAGAGAGAGAGCGAGAGAGAGAGGTTTAGCTAGATAGATAGTTAATAGTTGAAAACTAAGAATCTATCTTTGTGTATCTATAAAATAAAAGGGAAAATCATTAGTACCATTGATAACAAATAAACATTAGCATTAATAGTGTTAAAATATAATGAAGAAAAAGTACTAAATTTTTAGACATTTTGCCAGGTAGTCAAGTCTGGTGTAAGTGCATGTCGTTACATTTAGCCAAGGGAATAGAATAGTCTCCCTCAAGACCAGCAGTATTATTATTACCCATGGCTGCTGTTAACAGGATAAAAGTCAAAGGGGAAAAGAAGGCAGCAGTAGGTCCATTCACTAGAGAGAAGACCGAGAGAGAGATGCTAAAAAACTAAAACATTGTATAAAGTTCTTTAAGAGAAACAGAGATTTTCTTCTCTAATCAGTATGTAAGGATGACCCTGTTTTATATTTTACTCAGAGTCAGTATACCTCACACAAAAATTAATTCTAAATGGATCATAGATCCAAATGTGAAAAATAAAATTTTTAAAGACAACTTAGTTACTAAGCTGGACCAAATTAAAATGAAGACTTTGTTGGTCAAAACTCATGATTAAGAGAGTCAAAAGTCAAGGAGTAGGAGGAGCTATTTGCAATATAGATACCAGATACAGGACTTGCATTGAGAATGCGTATAGGACTCCTGAAATTAGTTAGAAAAACACAGACAACCCAGTAGAAAAAAAAATGGGAAAAGACTTGAAAGACTTCCCACAAAAGGCTATTCATATAACCAGTAAAAATGAAAAAACGATAAATTTTACTAATCATTAGGGAAATACAGATTAAAACTACATCGTGATATACAACAAATGATTTTGCCTTCATACGACTAATAGGAAAAAGATAAGCAAGAATGTTGGTTAGGATGGGTGCAGCAGTGCCTTCCAGCAGCACTGGTGAAAGTAAATACAAATTGATGCCAGTACTGTTTGACAGTAGTTACTAAAGTTGACCATACATGTAACAATAGCTGCAGTGCAGGCTTTAAACCAAACCAAAGTGTATATACTTATGTTCTCTAAAAGACATGTTCAATCCAAGATGGTTCATATAGAAGCATTGTTTCTAATGGACCCCAAATGGAAAGAATCCAATGCCTGTCAGCAGTAGAATGGGTAATTACAATGCGGCATGTTTATACAACAGAATATGCAGCAATAAGACTGAACAAACTACAGCTATATACAACAACATGGATGTATCTCACCAACAAAATGTTCAGTAAAAGAAACCAGGCACAGAAGTGTCCATTGTAATTTTATTTATAAAAGTTTAAAACAGACAAATCAATCCTTTCACTATGCTTTACATTAATAATTTGTGTCCTTTTCTGTATGCAAATACAAGTTTCAAAAACACACACAAAAGAATCAGTAAGTCATACTGGTCTTTTTCCATATGATATATTGGAGATTCAAAATTTGGCCAGAAAGTGGCAGAGTCCCTTCTTTACGTAGAAGTTCCATCATGAGCTTCTGGCTTTCTGCAAATCCTCACTTAATAGTTTAAATCTTTTAGAGTAGTTTCAGTTACCATTAGAGTGTCTTTTCAAAATAGATATCTGTTTTCCTCTCTTTGTAAATGACTATTAATTATAATTTAGCCCGAGATATTGATTTGAATGTAAAAATAAAACTTACATTTACATCTAAACAAGTGTCATCTAATGTGTGTAAATGCTTTACTAAAGTGCTGTGGTAAAAAATTAAAGCTGGGCTTGGTGGCTCAGCCTGTAATCTCGCGCTTTTGGAGGCTGAGGTGAGTGGATTGTCTGAGCACGCGGGTTCAAGACCCATGGGCAACTTGGCGAGACCTCGTCTCTACGATAAATCAAAAAATAAGCTGGGCATGGTAGCGCGCGCCTGTAGTTCCAGCTACTTGGAAGGCTGAGGCGGAGGGATCGCCGCAGCCCAGCAGGTTGAGGCTGCAGTGACCAGGAGCGGCCACTGCATTCTAGTCTGGGCGACAGAGTGAGACTCCAACTAAAAAAATAAAATAAAATAAATTAAAAAATAAATAAATAAATGCATGTTTTTGTCCCCTTTCTCCTTTAGGTGGTTTTAGAAATTTGCACACTATTGTTTTGGGAGCTTGTAAAAATGCTCTTGAAGTAGATCTTGGTTACCTCATCATTACTGCTGCCCGTAGGTATGTTTCCTCTTCACGTTGGGTCTTTTTTTTTTTTTCTTAGAATTATGTGTTTTTCTCTGTTTTACAAAAACTTGGGGGAATATATGTTTATGTGTGTGTGCATGACATTTGATTAAGCCTTGTCAGATTTCAAATACAAAGGATTAGTTGTTTTAAAAACAGATGGGTGTGACATAGTGGTGGTCTTAATGTTGTAACTGGTGACCATTTAAGCTGCACTCTAGACTAGCAAGCTCTGGAAGAGTGTGGTCTCATGTCAGAGAAAAGCAGGACTATCTGTAAGTGCCAGAGTCCAACATGGAAGCACTAGTGTTTGTAGCACTTTCAGGAATCATAGTCTCAATCTCTGAATGATTTTCTGGATTGTTTTAGTTCGTTGGTCATAATGTTTGCCGTCCTGAGGTCAATGCTTTAAATCAACTTTTCCAAAATCTCACCATGTAGCACTTCTATATTTTTCAACCACATGTTTATATCACTTTATGCCATATATATATACTGTTGTCTATACAAAGGTCTACCTCTACTTTTATTTTTATAATATTTTCTTTAAATTGAATTAACCATTTTTTCAATTTATTAAAAAATGAAACTCTTTCCATCAATAGAATATAGGAGTGTAAGTAAAATAAAGCAGAAGTATTTCTAAGTTTAAGAAAGTAGATATTGTTGTCTACTATAGAACTGTACTCTTTGTTAAAGTAGAGCATTAATAGCTAGCATAAGAAAGAAATTAAAGAAACACGCACCAGATACAGGTTCTCACCTTTACTCAGTCAGGTTTAGGAAAGCACTTGAAAGGATATAAGATTCTTACTGTGTGTATATAGCTTCATTTTACTGCCTAAGATGTGCTTAAACTTTACAAATACTCCTTTAAAGGAAGCATCCCAGATATTTTTTTTTCATGGGTTAGAGGAAGTTGTTGAGATCTGTTACACTTTAGTAAAATCATAAACATTTTTCAGGGCCTTACGTTAGGAGGAATCTTGGGTTCTGATAGCTTTTGTTTTACTCTGATATATTGTATCTCTTTGTTCATAGGTTACATGAAGTTCGGATCCAGCCTTCCCTAACCAAAGATGGTGTCTTTTCTGCCCTAAAGATGGCAGAGTTGGAATTTCCCCAGTTTGAAACCCTTCATCTGGGATACGTAGATGAGTTTTTGCTACAGAGTAAGACTTAACCTATTTTAATTCCTAGAATTGCTGTAGGAAACTTTCTTGACAGACTGAAATTTGAATTGGATCGTGCCATATTTTTCTGAACATAAGATAACTTAAAGTCATAGGTGCTCTCACTTCTTGAAAAAGAAACTTTTCTATTAGAAATGTCAGTGATTTTTTTTCATATTGCCTCTGATTTTAGCATATCATAGAAAATACAGTGCTAAATATTACACCAAGAAGATCCTTATCTACATTTGATATTGTCTCCACTTTGCTGCCCAAGTTTCTTTCCCATTCTGCTTCATTTTTTTCACAGAGTGTCATCCTTGATTCCATTGTTGAATTTGGTCTGCCACACTTCTCGAAGCTTTTGATGGTCCTCTCAGATGAGGTCCCATTCCCTGCCCATGCTCTTCATTTGCATAATAAGTCTGCTGGGGGTTCTGGATTTTCCAGTTAGTGTGAGCACATAATGGTCAGTATTCATTTCATGATTGCTGTTGGAAGGCTTGTTCACAGCATTTTCTAGAATGCACTTACAATTGGAAACTCATTCCTTTGGGTTCTAATGCATGTGAATTCATTATTCAAATTTTTTTTCTATATGGCATTAGTAAGAGATGGAAGAAAATTTTTACCACTGGTATGTTTTTATTTTTTCGAGAATTAGTTTCTTCCCCATGTATTTTTCGACAAGTCTGTCTTGAACTCTCAGTATCATACCAAATGACATTTTTCCTTTGGATCTAATTTGCATTGTAGAAAAACACAAGAAAGCTTAACCCTCTGATCAGGACAGTTCAGGTCGAAAAACATGACTGTTTTCCTTTTTCATTGCTAATATATATCACAATAATAGTTATGGGAGTTTTTTGCTTGTTTTGCTTTTTACTTTTCTGTTGTTCACAATATTTATTAATACAAATGAAGGGTTACTTGAATAGTCAAATTATTTTTTTCTAGCCAATTTAATATGGGAATCACTTTAAACTGATAGAGCTTTGAAAAAGATTGGCTTTTCTCCAAAATAGCTTTAGAATGCTAAACCAATATAGTGATTTCATATGAAATTAATGTATTTGATATGAAACTTTTCTGGTTTTGAATGAGGTTGCTATTTAATAACATTTTCTATGTTTCTACAATGTCTGTGTAGTAACATAAAATTATTAGTTTGGAAATTGGTGTTCTTTCTATAATTTTTTTTTCTGTTTTTCCTAAAGCTCAAAATGACACATTTTGTGTCTTCAGGATGACATTTAGGTCTACTAAAAAGATTGTCTTTAAGAGTTATCTTTATAACTTATTTCCTTAGGGTGTTTCTTTTTCCTCTGCACCATTTTTTTCTTTTTAAGTTGGAGTCTCACTCTTCTGCCCAGGCTGAAGTGCAGTGGTGCGCTCCTGGCCAATGCAGCCTTGACCTTCTGAACTCAGATGATCCTTCTGCCTCAGCCTTCAAAGTAGCTGGAACTGCAGATGTGCATCCCCATGCCCAGCTAAGTTTTTGATTTATTGTAGAGACGAGGGCTTGCCAGGTTGCCCAGGCTGGTATCGAACCCCTGGACTCAGGCAATCCTCTTGCCTCGACCTCCCAAAGTGCTGGGATTACAGGCTTGAGCCACCGTGCCTGGCCTACACACATTTTTAATGACATAAAACTACTTTATCTACTTGACTGCCATTATCTCAGTTTTCAACAGTTTGTTTCATAGTCTCTTTGATATTTAGTGGTCTCTTAGTCTTGACCTTTATGTAGCCATTCTTCACTGTAGTTCAACCCCTTCTCTCATGCATGTATATGGTCCTCTGCTCCTCCAGAGACAGTCTAGGATTCTGTTTCAGAATAGGTACCAGGTGCCTCTAACAGACCATCTTGAGAGGGATGAGAGGTCTCTACTCACGTTCTTTCACTTAGTCTCTCTCTTCGCAGTGATTTAGATTTGAAGTGTCTCTTCAAGAGGTGGTGTGTGGCCTCTGGTAAAACTTGAGTTATTATTTGTTACCAAGGGTCTGGCACAGTAAATAAATAGAAACGTCACTTTTGTCCTCAAGCATTTTTGATAAGAGTGACAGTGCTAGATTGGGAAATGGATGTGCTGAAAAATAAACGCTGTGTATTAGGAATAAAGAAAAGTGACTGGAAAAAGTGAGCGATTGACATGGGTTAAGATATTGATGATGTGTGTGAGAAAATCAGTGGCCCAAGGCGGGATCCTTAGAGAGAAGTTCTTTGTTTATGTGGATGTATGATTTCAGGTGATAGAGATGCATAACCCAATAAAAACTTCAAAAGCATGAAGTGTCATCTTTAGCTCTACAGCTTTGGAGAGAAATGGAATTGAGACCTGCCTGTTAGTATTCATGAGACCTCAGCCAGTTACTTCTTTCATGTCCATGTTTTCTCGTTTTTTAAATGGAGAGATATTCTCCTACTTTTCTATTGGGTAGCTCCAAGGAGTCAACTAATAACAGTATCTGGCATTTAGGAAATATTCAGTAAATGATAGCTTTTACTTTCAGCTGACCTCTAGGCTAAAGAGAGAAAAGAAACAAAAATGAATCCCAGGTGATACTAGCATTTTGAGGGTGTGTGGCAAACAGGAAACCCAAGAATGGGAGCATGGTGGTAATCTCAGAAGACTGAATGCAAGATGGGTTTGTCATGTTAGGCTGCAGTATCTGTACAGATACCATCCAGGGAATAGGGTCAGTCAAAGATTTACCCATCTTAAGGAGAAAGGCAAGTTTCACCTTGAATTCAAAGGGCAGGTAAAGATCCTTACCAGGTGCTAAAGAAAGTAGCTTAGCTAAATTGTAGAGAATGGAATAGGGTGAGATCTGGAAGAAATGCCAGTAAATACCAAAAATAGGGACTGTAGGAGAGAGACTGTGACTGGAAATAGAAATAGGAGGAGTTTGGAACAGATTGATTCAACATGTTCTGGGCTAAAGCTCTAAATCCTTATGATGTTTGGGGAACTTCACCAGAGCAACAATGTTTTCCTTGTCCTATGTGGCAGTTGATTGCAAGTACTAGGAGAGACATGTGTTGAGTCCTTGTATCCCTGGTACTCTGCTGGACACTAATGATGGAATTATGGGCTGACTAGCCACTGTCCATTTTTTCCTTCAGGGAGCTCTCATAGCCAAGTGGAACATCTTGTTGAGGGGCATGCAATGGGAGAAGTGATGATAGGAGGCAAGGGATGAGTTGTGATTCCCAATGGTATGATCTAGGAGGGATGAGCCTCCTGCATGTATTCCCAGCCCCCTAGTGTGTGATCAGAGAGTAGGCACCACACCCCAGACATATGTTTGAGTTAGAAGTCCACTTTCAGAGGCTAGGGGGACATTACTAACTTCATGGGCTCTAAAGATAAGTCTGGAATTCTCAGAGTTTGCCCTTCTCTACACATGGCCACACCAGATTCTAAGAACTTGTCCTTACAGTGTGAGGGAGTTGCATTTTTAAGATTTTGTTTTTCTTTTTAAAAGGTAGAGCTAAAACTTCACCATGGGTGTGAACCAATATGATACATCCCTTAGTTATGCTTTAAGAATTTTTGCTTTCTTTTTTCCTTTTCTAAACAATTGAAAATAATTTCTTTCTACTAGCTGTGACTTGACTTTTAATACAAATTCTTATTTGTATGGGAAGTACTATTATATATACAGAATACTTAACCTGAAATGATACCTGAACCTGAATCTGGTGATGAACAGATGATAGAGAATGATCGTAGAGATTGATCATACTGGATGCTGGGTTACAAAATTGGTAACATTCCATGACACTTAAGAATTTTACTTTTAAAAAAAAAATTGATTTCTCTTTTTAGGCAGAATGGCTAACGCAGACCTGGTGAAGTATGGTTTGGCTGATGTGGTAGAAAATCCTGGCATCATCACTGATATTGGGATGAAGGCTGTCAATGAAGTTTTTTCCTGTATCAAATATTTGGCAATTTATAATTGCCCTCATTTACACAACCCATACAATTGGATCTCAGGTACTGTAGACTTAAAACAACAGCTATATTTTATTTTTTATACTGAAATACCTAGAAATTTGTACTGTTCAGGTTGTGAATTCAAGCACCCTGATCTTTGTATGTACTTTTTTGGGCTAGGCATATAAAATTAAGTTTAGTTAATTGTTAATATTATAGTTGTTTTCTCTGAATTACCTTCACAAATGGCATCACCTGAAAGGACAAAGTGGGTATGTATAATGAAAAAATTTAATTAAGTGACATTAAACCACCCGAGGTGAAATTATCTACTGACTGAAAATTCTAGACTTCCTTTCCCCACCGAGTCCCCTATGTGTAGAATTGTGACTTTTGCACTTGATATTTTTTCCTTATGGCAGGAGTTCATTTTCCTCTCTGAGAGAGTAATATTAACTGTTGTTTTAATGGCCCTTCTCAAATACTTAAATTTACAAACCATTCAATAAATTGAGAGCTGGAGAATGTTTTCCTCATGACACCTGCAGAACAGCCTCCCCTGCTGTGGAGGTGCCTCACAGGGATCTGTATCTCTCACATAGTCACTTTCCAGGCCTGTTTTAGGGTTCTGGGGCCTGTACTGAGATCACTCTTTAAGATGGCCATGTCTCATGAACCAAATTACTTTGTGCAGTTAAATTCTGTTGCTGACCCAGCTGAACCCAGAAGTTATTGGGAAATATGAACTTTAGGATATAGCAGGTGTAGATCACTTTTAAAAAATAACATTTATTGGATTTTTGGTTTGTTTGTTTTCTTAAATACAGAAGAGTATAAAGAAGAAAACAAAAAAATGGCCTATAATCCCATCACTCAGAATTCCTGTTAACACTTAAAAAAATAAAAGTAATACATGCATTTGATAAATTTCAAACAGTACAGAAAGGTACAAAATGAAAACTCTCCTCTTCTCAAAGGTAACCATCATCAATAGTTTTTTGTATATTCTTCTGGACAAATTACTTTGTGCATATTGCAGCCTATATGTTTATAGCATTTAAAAATGGTTTATATTATACAAAAGGATCTTCCTCTGTATACACTGTCCTATAGTTTGTTTTTTTGTACTATGTAGAGTCTTCCACATCAGTAAGCATATTCAGCTCTCCATTCTTTTGAAATAGCTGTATAATGTTCTATTAAATAAATATGCCAAAATTTCTTTATTCAGTGTCCTATTGTTGAAAAGACATGTAGGTTGTTGAGTGGATCACATTTGAATCAGGATTGATTTGGTTTCAAATTAATGTCTCCCGGCCATTTCGTTCTCAGTAGAATTAGGTATGTAAACATAATTGAGAGTCATCAAGTTTTAGAAATCATGAAATAAGGAAAAAGTTATTTAAAGAAAAAGGATTTGAAAGTCTTTGTGACCTATAGCAAAATTAATCAATAATGGGGAAAGTGCTCCTTACATTTTCTCTGGTTATGTCATTTCTTCAACAGACCACTCAAGATGGACTCGATTGGTTGATATCAACCTAGTACGGTGCCATGCTTTGAAGCTAGACTCCTTTGGCCAGTTTATTGAATTGTTGCCCAGCCTGGAGTTTATTTCACTGGATCAGATGTTTCGTGAACCACCCAAGGTAAGCCACATTTGAGGGAGTTTTTATTTATTTATGTTGATGCTCGGAAGAAAACAAAAAGATTATGTTTTTTTCTTTAATAATATGCCTTGCGGTATTCTAGTTGTATTTTTTACTGCCATCCTCAGTGAAGGCATAAAGGTTGTAATGATGCCTGGCCTCCCGTTCTTACAAATGAGTATCAAGGGGTCTCTCAGGAAGAGAAAAGAAAAGTAAGTGAATGTTGTTTCCATCAATTCTATGAAGTAAAGGGAAGGGTGAGGTTGGAAATTTGATTTAAGGTAAAAATTATGACTCAGAGCAATTAGTTGGTAGATTAAATCTCTAATCAGGAATCTAAAGTGTAAATAAGAACTAGGAATTTATTTTGTGCATGTTTTACTTTGCTATTAAGTTGTATTTCCTGGGAAGTCTAAGGCTTCCTAGTTGTACAAAAAAATGTTATTTTAAAACTGCTTAACATATAGAACTCTATACTCTCAAGGTAATATCAACCTAATTAATCTTTCAGCTAATTATATTCTCTTTTGTCAGTTATTAACAGTTATTTTCTCATTTCGAAACTCTGCAGTGTAATGGGGAAAGCTGAGAACTTGAGTTCAGAATATTGGATTTAGGTCCAGCTGTGCCATGTGCTGTTAGGCAGATGTCTTCATATTGTGTACCTCATCGCCTGTAAACCAGGCCGATGACACTTTATCTTGTTTGAAGTGTTATGGGCCTTAAATGAGATCTTGTATGCATATGTGAAAGCATTTCATAAATAAGTGGTATGTAAATATTAGTTCTAATGTAAAGGTGAAATGTAGGAATGTTAACAATGAAGTGTTATATCATAGCCCAAGTTAATAAACATGTGGTTTGGTTTTGCCTTAGGGCTGTGCTCGAGTTGGTCTGAGTGCAGGCACGGGAATTGGGGTTTCCTCGGCCCTTGTTAGCAACCAGAACTCCAACAATGACAATGATAATAATGCCCAGAATAACAATGCCAACATCCATGACAACAATCACCATCACCCAGATGACTCAGATGAAGAAAATGACTTTAGGCAAGACCTACAGCCCAGAGAGCAGCAGTTTGCAGCCGACGGTAACCGAGATCTTTTGTGAGCTCCAGATAGAAATGATTTTTATTTTGGATCATATTTCTCTGACTTTATCCTGTTCCCTTTTTCTCCTGTTTTAGCTTGTCACTTTGCACATTAAGGAAGCTAGTTGACATGAAACATGAGGGGGAGGATGAGATTTTTCTATTTCCTTGCATGTTTCAAAACTATCTTTCTCCACAGAATCTGTAAGGGTACTTACAGACTAGGAAGGACTGACAGATGCCATGGAATTTAGAGTACAGTGGTAACCCTAGAGATCTGACTTCACTGAGATTTAACTTTCAGGAGTTACACAAAGGAGCATCTTTTAATATCTCCCTGACCAATTGGATAGCATGAACGTCGAGAAAGTTGTTGGATATTCCAAGAACTGAAAAATTAATGCCATCCACGTGCTAGACATTGGCATCTTTCACATACCTTCACTCATTAAATCTTCACAGTCACTCTGCAAATTCAGTACATGAGCTTATAAAAAAACCTGTTTGATTTGTTTTGTAACTATCTGTCCAATTATTTCATTTAGTGAACACCTGTGTGCCAACCCATATGTTAATAGGCTCCATCTGTCCCTGTGTTGATGAGAATGACATGAGATTGTTACCAGATTTTCCAGTTTCCAAATTGACCCTTAAGAACTAGAAAAAGAATCTTTTATAGCTATCTTTTTGTAGTTCCCTTTTGCCTACTCTGGAATGCAGCCATTATTGAGAAATAGGGTGCCCTGATAATTATGTAGCTGCTTTTGTAATGAAAACATACTGTGTGTAGATCCTGATTTCCTTTAGTATCGTGCTGGGTACACAGATACTGATCGAAGATTGTTTATAGGCATTGTTTTCACGTTAGCATGTCACATCGTCTCTGTAGAATTTTCTGCTTTGGTTCTTGGCAAATCTGGGAGTCATTTCTCCACTTTTGTTTTATTTGACATCTCAGTAGCATTTGACATTGTTGCCTACTTGTACATTTATGAGACACTTTCTTCTCTTGGCATCTCTAAAATAATTTTCCTGGTTTTTCCCCTGCCTCATTTGATATACCTTCTCTGTTTTCTTGGCTTGCACTACCTCCTCTATTCTGCTTTTGTCCACTATCTATCTCTCTTTTTCTCTGCATACTTTCTTTTTCTTTTAGACACAGGGTCTCAGTCTAGCACTCAAGTTGGGATGCAGTGCACAGTCATAGCTCATTGCAGCCAACTCCCGGTCTCAAGCAATCCTTCCACCTCAGCCTCCTGAGTAGTTGGAACTTGAGGTGCACACCACTACATCTAGCTAATTTTTAAATTTTTTGTAGAGATGGCATCTTGCTGTGTTTTCCAGGGTTTTTTTTTATATATATACTTTCATTCAGGCTCATGACTTTGGTACTTATTATATGCTATTAAATTTCAAATCTTTATTTCCAGACTGGGCTTTTTTACTTTTCTGAAGTAATTGCAGCTATATCTAGCTCCATACTTTGTTTCCGTATGAATACTCTTAGGCATTTCAGACTTAGGTAAAATTTTTTCCTGACAGCCTCCCTGTAAGTAAATAATCAAAAGTGCAGAGCCAACCCGAGAGAGGGATATTGTCCCTTTGTGCATGCCTGTAGTCCCAGCTACTTGGAAGATTGAGGCAGGAGGATCATTTGACCCCAGATGTTCAAGCCTGCGCTATGATCATGCCACTGCACTCCATTGTACCATTATACATTGTGCAGGTCACTAGTACCATAAAGATCTGTGCTTCAGAGGACACAAGACCCTCTGTGGGAAACTGCTGTAGCACTGCAATGCGGAACACCCAAATCTTATGAACACATTTGTGGTTGGAGTTAATGTAGATATCATAGACTCCACTGAAAAGGTACACTGCCATAGGCTTCTCATTACAGAGTAGAGAATCCTTCCTTTATGAAATCACGTATTGGTACAGCAAGGACCAAAATTATATCAAAAACATATTTGATGTAATTTGTATGTGTATTTGATTTAAGAGAGAATAATGGAACTTAAATTCTAGAATTGGCTTCAGTAGATGAGATACTTGGCATACAAACCAAATACTCGAGATACAGGATAAGCTATTTTGAATTAAAAAAACCATAATTACTGTGAAAGGATTTAGCCTCAGCAGTTATCTAGAAGGAGTGTTGTCAAGTACAATACCTTTAAATGCTATTAAAGTCTGAGAAGCAAAGGAATGAGCAATGCAGAAATGCCAAGTTTAAAGAATCAAATATCCTTAACAAGAGGATGCCTAAGAGCTCTAAAGACAGTGGCAGTATTCATAGAGAAATGAATATTGGTATAAAACATTAGGTCCACAGATCTCTCCCAGGTGGTCGTATATTTAGTTGTATTTGTTATTGCACATGAACACAGATACATAGATATCAGGTAATTTTTTTTTTAACAAAATGAGCTGGAGAAAGATTGATTTTTTTTTTTTTTTTTTTTTTGGTCAAGCAGAGAGAAGTGCAGGGCTTGATAGTAATAAAGATCATTGGAAATTTAAGTTAGTTGGCATAACTAATATTTATAATTTCACTCTAAGTGAAAATAATATTTTAAAAATTATTTGAATTGATATTGACGTGTTGACTCTCCTTGGTGTACAATTTAAAAATTTTCCACATATGAGCTGGGCATGGTGGCACATATCTGTAGTCCCACCTATTCAGGAGACTGAGGTGGGTGAATTGCTTTACATCTAGAAGTTGAAGGCTGCAGTGAGCTATGATCATGCCACTGCCCTCTAGCCTAGGGGACAGAGCAACACCCTGTCACTTAAAAAAGGAAAAAAAAAAAAACTTTTCATGCATGGGCCTTTATTTGATTTGGACCAGCCCCAGAATGAAGCTGTGCCACTATTTAACAAAGTTAGAAATTTTGTTAAATAAAGAATATTGTGTTTAACACTCTGTTATGTTTAACTTCACCAGCTTGCACAAAGTAACTCACTTTAAAAGAAGGGCATTTTGTAACTTTAAAGCCATTTAATTTGTATAAATTACCTCCAGCAAAAATATTATCTTGTTGTTTTACAGATACTGTATTAATTTACCAAAATTTTGTAATTTAGTAGGATATTCTCTTAGATGTGTACTTCCAGAAGTCTTATGATATAGAGTACTTCATTGTGAACTAATTATCTGAACATACAAGTTTATTCCTTGAATTTTGTTGCACTCGAAAACAAGGAATAGATGTTCATGTTTTTTAATAATTCACTATTGCCTGACATAGAATCACTGTGTCAAAATTATGCTTCTGTAATTGCTAAAGCATATTACCTAATTACATTTATAACCATAGAGCACAGTTTATAACCATAAGCATAATTTTCTATCTTAATTTAAAACCTAAATCCTGGTACTTAATGCTTTTAAACATAGTGTCATGATGTGCCTTGCCCATATCTGGCATCAGCCCCTCCTGGCATCAGCCCCTCCTGGCATTGTCTCCCCATTATGCCTACACTGCCCCTTTGCCATTGCACTACCATTGTATCAGATCTTTTTTTTTTTTTAATCTAAATTAACCTGTATTACCATCAAATGAAACTGCTCTGCAGCTTTATGCCCGTGATTCTTGAACTTGAGTATGCACCAGCATCTCCTGGAGGGCTCATTAAAACACAAATTGCTGATCTTTACCTCAGGGTTTCTGAGTTTCTATTAAAGACTGAGAAGCAAAGGAATCAGCTGTGCATAAATGCCAAAGTGAAAGAATTAAACAGCTTCAGCAAGTCTATTGTCCCCACAACTGCCTTGTAGGGCCATGAGTTTGCATTTTTACCAAGTAACAAGTGCTGCTGTTGCTGTCTAGGACCACACTCTAAGAACCACGGAAGTCTTTATTTTCGAAACCTAAGATGCTTCAATCTGAAAATAATTCCAGTAAAAGTATTTCATTTTATATTTTGGTAGGTAATTGTTAACCACTAAATAGTATTTCTGATACTAGAAATGGTTGCATACAAATTATTTTTTGAAGAGGCAATGAGTTCTTTATTCTACATTGCTTAATGAAGGTTATAAATTTTTAATCAGGCTGGGCATGGTGGCTCATGCTTATGCCTATAATCCCAATACTTTAGGAGGCAGAGTTGGGAGGATGGCTTGAGCTCAAGAGTTTGAGATCAGCCTGTGTAACATAGCAAGACCATGTCTCTACAAAAAATCAAAAATTAACCAGAAATGATGATGTGTACCTTTAGTCCCAGGTAATAGGCAGGCTGATACAAGAGGATCACGTGAGGCCAGGCAGGAGTTGGAGGCTGGTGAGCGGTGATCGTGCCACTTAACTGCAGACTGGGTGACAGAGTATTTCAGACTCTGACTTAAGATAAATAGATTTTTCAATCAGGTTTTACATATGAGACCAGTTAATATATTTATAAAAAGAGCTCAAATTCATTAAGTGTTTTATAATACTTTTATTTTACAACTAAAATAACATTTCAGCTAAAAACCAAAAAAACTAGGATAAATATTTTTATTTGATTAAAAGTTAGCTTACGCTGGGCTCGGTGGCTCAGCCTGTAATCCTGTGCCTTGGGAGGCTGAGGTGAGTGAATTGCCTGAGCCCGTGGGTTCGAGACCCACCCACCTGGGAAACTTAGTGAGACCTCATCTCTATAATAAATCAAAAAAAAAAAAAAAAAACTAG
>NW_007249735.1:213379-253773 GCF_000164805.1 Carlito syrichta | reverse complement strand
GGCTGAGGTGGAAGGATTGCCGGAGCCCAGCAGGTCAAGGCTGCGGTGGCTGGGAGTGGCTACCACACTCCAGTCTGGGTGACAGAGTGAGACTCCAACTCCAAAAAAAAAAAAAAAGTTAACTTACATCATTTCTGTAAGTTAGATTGTTCTAAAAAAAGATGTACTGCCCTAATGATAAAATACTTAAAAACAAAAGGAAAAGGAGCCAAACCAAGAATCACTTGTGTTTTATGTAGCTCAAAGGCACCACCATCCAATTTGATTACCAGAGACTAAATCAAGACATTATTCTTTCTTTTCTTTATTGCCTACCTGCTGCCTACAACATTGAGTCCTTTAGCAAGTCTTGTTGAATGTTTCCAGAACATTTCCCCAGTATACCTATAACGCTCTTTTCCTATTGTACTACCATTGTATCAGACCTTTTTTACCAAAATATTTTTGTTGTCTTAGAGATGCAGTCTCACTTGCCCCTGCTGGAGTGTAGTAGCTCGATCACGGTTCACTGCATTCTCAAACTCCAGGGTTTAAGTGAGCCTCCTTCCTCAGCCTTCTGAGTAACTGGGACAACAGGCACATGCCACCACACTAGGCTAATTTTTAAAATATTTTGTAGAGATAGAGTCTCGCTACATTGGCCAGGTTGGTCTCAAACTCTTGCAGTTCCACTGCCTCAATCTCCCAAGGTGCTAGGATTATAGGTATGAGTCATTGTGCCTGTCCCCTACCTAAATGTTTTAATAGCTTTCATACTAGTCTCCCTGCTTTCTCTCTTGGCTAACTAAAATTAGTTCTTAGAATAGCCAGAGTACTCTTTTCCAAACAAACCAGACAGCATTGATCCCTTACTTAAAACTTTTCAATAGCTTCACATTGCCTTAGAATAAAATTCAGTTTCTGAACTGGGCTACAAAAGTGCTGTATCATCTGGCCTATCTTCATCTTATTCTAGTTTCCACCTCTTACACCATGCTTGACCATGCTAGTTAGCACCTGCCATTGAATTAACTGCTGCCTCTTCTTAGAATTCCCTTTCTCCATCTTTTCATGGTTGGCTCCTTCTTGACTTTTAGGTCTTAGCTTACTTGTTAATTTCAGAGTTATCTTTCCTCACTATCTGATCTTAAGTAGCCACTAATTCATTCTCTGTTTAACATCATGCTTTTTAAATTTTGTTTCGTAAGACATTACTGTCTGGTGTTTTCTTTTCTTTTCTTTTCTTTTTTCCTCTACTAACTAGGGTAAGCCAAGAAAATGGGGATCTTGACTATTACCACTGTTTCTCAGCAACTAGGAAATACTAACACATTGTAGTAGGTGCTCAATAATTATTCAGATGGATGGAATGAAAGAAATTGTTTAAACAGCTTTTGGGTTATCATATTAAATATTTCCACAGGTTATTCTGGCAATCTAAAAGCAATTGCTTAGCAGCTTTGGAAAACCTGATAACTGTATGAATTACTTCCGTAATGCCATTACATGAATAAAAACCTTCTTGTGGTTCTCTTCTGCCTATAAAAAACAACTCTAAGATTTTTAGCAGGGCTTTCCCAGTTTTTCACAGCCTGGGGCCCAGGCTATCTTTCCAGCCTTGTTTTCTTTTTCATACCTTTATCACAACACAAATACCTGCTCTTTGTTATTACTAGGAAATGTAGCATTTTTCCTGGTATGGCAGTGTGTGAAATGTCAGCTTATCTCAGTGAATCTCTTATCTGACCCAACAGGAAATATAGTTGATCCTTTTTGTGTGTGTGTGTGTTTTGTTTTGTTTGGGTTTTTTTTTTTTGAGTTGAATCTCCCTCTGTTGCCCAGACTGGAGTGCGGTGGCTGCTCCCGGCCACCTCAGCCTCGACCTGCTGGGCTCTGGCGATGCTTCCGCCTCAGCCTTCCAAGTAGCTGGAACTACAGGCGCGCACTACCACACCTGGCTAATTTTTTTTTTTATTTATTGTAGAGATGAGGTCTCGCCAAGTTGCCCAGGTGGGTCTCGAACTCGTGGGCTCAGGCAGTCCACTCACCTCAGCCTCCCAAAGCACAGGATTACAGACTGAGCCACCGAGCCCAGCGATCCTTTTTAAATCTATGTTCCCTTTGCACTTTTAGACTGTTCTAGCTCTTAGCAAATATATTCTAGCATTTAGCAAGTATATTCTGACCTTATTCTGTGTCTAACATCTCTGCTGGAATGTGTATATCCTCTTTGAGAGCAGTGACTATAAATTTCCTACCTCCTCATAGTTTCTGTAGTGTAGTAATCTCTGAAAACTCCTTAGTTTTTAAATCTTAGCAAACTCTTAACACTTCTGAGTTTCTATTTTCTCAATTGCAAAATGAGGCTAGTAATAATATCCTCATAAGATTGCTATGAGAAATAAATAAGATGATGTTGAAAAAGTGTTTAGCATAGAGCTTGCCATAGAGTATGTACACATTAATTACTAGCTGCTATTCATACTTGTTAATCTGAATTGAATCAGAGAATAAAATTGATGGGCTTTTATCATGAAAGTTTCCAGGCACGGTTTGTCCTCATTTTGGCAATAAATGTAGGTATTGCAGTCTACAGCTAGGCAAAAATCTAAGGTGGGAGACCGAAGGGGCAGTGTACTATTTTGTATGTTTAAGACCAAAGCAAATCCCACTGTCTGTAATCTCAAATCTCATTACTGTGTATTTCAGTGACATTAATCTGAATAGTGTCTTTTTGTCTTAATTATGTTTTACCTTGTTTCTTTCTTAACTGCATGAGTTTAGAAGAGTTTGATGGACTTTCTTCACCAAGTTATTCCTTCCCGTCTGTGATTTTCTCTTCTGTAGAGGAAGTGGACACTTCTTGTTAATGTCTCTACAGTAACAAACATAGTTGTACACTCTTCTTCCAGAGGAATCTGGTAGTCGGTGGGGCTTCTGAGTCCTCAGGGCTGCCACAGTTTTGCTTGCCATTGTAGTTTTTTATAACTTACTTGGTTTTTACTTTGTGTATCTTCTTGTTTAAGCATTAAATGAGATGGAAGACATGGTGCAAGAGGATGGAGAGGTGGTGGCTGAGAGTGGAAATGATACTCCAGCTCCCAGCCAGGCGATTATTCCTGTGGATGTTGATGAGGAGCAAGCAGGTAATCATGGGACTCTTCCACAGTCATCCTGAAAACCAGAGCCTGGCTGTGATGATGCAGGGGACTCCGAGAATGACTGTTTTTTGACCTTGCAGCTGGTGATGTGTTGCGTGTGATTTATTATGGAGGCCTATACTGTAGTGTTGATCTTCTCATTATTGCATGCATATGTATCTTACTAAGGTTTGTCTTTTATTTGTGACTGCAGCAACAACTGCTTTTTCTGTATAACTGTACATGTGTGTGTGTGCGTGTACGTGTGTGTGTGTGTGTGTGTGTGTGTGTGTGTGTGTGTGTAGAAAAAGAAAGCACTCAAATTGTGAATGGAAAAATAAATGACCTGATTAAATATTTTGCATTTACCGTCCCCTCAGTTGAGTAGGGAGGAGACAGGACCTAGTCTCTGTCATTGGGTGACTTATGGTAGGCTACTGAGTCATAGGTCCTTAGAAATTACCTAGCACAACTCTTTATTTTGCAGGTGGAGAAACTGACATTGTTTCAGAAGTTTAAATGATATGTTCAGCACCACTCAGCCAGTAATCAAGGGACAGAATTGAGATTAGAACTCCAGTTTTCTCACTCCTGGTCTGTTAGATGCTATCTTTTCTTTGAGTTGAAAACAACTTGTTTTAAGTGTCTACAGATGCTGCCACTTATTCAATAAAGTACCTGCTCTGCACTGGGCATTGTAGTGTGAAAGGAAAAAGACAGGCAACGTTCCTTAGAGCTTACATTTTGTCGATTGGAGCTAGTATTAGTCACTTGTCAGAGAATCAGGTCATAAGAGCTAACGATGTTTAAAAACTGTACTGCCTAGGAGATAAAGCATTTTTTACATAGATATACATACTCAACCAAAATGTAATGTACATCTAGCCTTCAAAAATGAATCTACCACATCTAGTGAGATAGATCTATACTCAGTTAAAGAGTACATCGCTTCTAAGATAGTGTGAAGAGTACAGGGAGTTGCTTACCAGTCCCATATGTTTCTGAGGTCCATCTTCATTTGCTTTGCCTTGGTCCATACATTTGCAGAACTGAGAAAATATGTTGTTTAGTTTTCACATTATTATCATCACTCTTAATTTTTATTATTTTTAGAATGACTTGTGTTACTTTTTAAAATAGTGAAGGTCCTGAAGGAGGATGCTGTAGGATCTTCTATTTTAATTTGCTTTAGAAATGGATGCAGGTGGCTGGCATGTTAATCATACTTAAAGTTGGCATAATGCTTTGAAGTGCTTCACTGTATCTCATCCAAGTGTGTATTCGATTAAAATGTGTGCTCAGGGAGGCTATGCAGAGTCAGAAAGCATCTCTGTAATCCCAGATCCCTGGAGACAGTACTTTACATGGGAGCCTGTCTTGGGCAGAAACTAACAAGACCTGTGCCTTTTTCTTTAGGACCCAGTGGTCTTCAGCGTGTAGTAAAGCCAACCCCAATTACCGTTCATGATTCAGAGAGCGATGATGAGGAAGACAGTCTAGAACTCCAGGAGGTCTGGATTCCTAAGAATGGTACTCGGCACTACTCTGAACGTGAAGAAAAAACTGGCGACTCAGTGCAGTCCAGGGAATTGTCAGGTAAGAAGTTTTGTCTTTCTCTTGCCTGTTAATGAGAGTTACTGTCAGAATTGACACACCGGGCCTTCGTTAATATCACAACTTGGGTGCAGTTAACATATTCCTTTTGAAATGTGGCAGGAAGCAAGAAAGGCAGCCACCCAAGTGAGAAGGGAACCTAGGTGGTGGTATTGTGGGCAAGTGTAACACAACCAGATGTTGTGTAGTGAAGGCTCAGGGCAAAGAAGAAGGAGTGTAAGTCTACAGTGTAGGGTTCAGGTAGTTGTGGCATCAGGGTGTCAGCGATTAGTGGGAAACTTGTGCCCCAGGTAAGGGATGATGACCACTGAGCCATCCAGCACAGTGAAGAAACCAGTCCCTAGCTGGTGATCTGTCCAGTTGTGCTTAGTGAATATTGGTGGCTAGTATGGTGCTTGGTACGTTTTTACAATTCCTTCCCTCCCTTAAAATCTGGGCAACAGCCTTCTGCCATTTGCCTCACCTGGAAACTATAATTCCCCTAATTTTTAGGTTCTTACCTGTTGTCTTTCCTTCCCTTTTGTTTCAGAACCATGTGCTTACCATTTTTAGCAGAAGATACGTTTTAAAAATTGTCCACTTGCTTTTTCATCGGTACCCTTACTCCTTAATATGTTTGAATGTTTGTTATACACTTAACGCTATATCTGAAATATATATACTGTTCTGTTATATGGAGAGCTCAGCTTTTTGGACTTGGAATAACTTACTGGTCAATTGGCTGATTATCCAGTGTTTATTTAATTCCTTTTAAAAGACTTAATAACTATACACGATGGTTGAAAGGAGCTTTTAAGAAACTGAAATTTAGGAAAAGTAATATGACCAACTGACTAACCTAATGTTTCTCAGAAAGTTTAATTTCTAAGTTTAACAACTAAATCCTCTGTTGACCAGACAAAAAACCTTGTTTATTCCTTTATATATTCATTGAGCCTTACTGTGCCCCAGGTACTGTGTTAGACATGGTGAGGGATATAGAGATGAATAAGTCATGACCTCTCTCTCTATGAAAGGTCTAGTCTAGTTGCAGAGTCAGGTCAAAAATAATAGGTCGCCATGTTACAGGGCATATACTGCGGTGGCTTTGGGTGAGGGGTGGAGAGGGAGTGCAGAAGAGATTGAACAGAGGTCCAGGGCTGACAATTGGCGAGAACAAAGGCCCTGAGGTAGAAGGCAGGGGTATATTGGAGTGTAGAATGTATATAGAGGGGACAAAATGGAAAGGTATTTGGAAACAGTTCATGGAGAGCCTTGAAGGTTCACCTAAGTAGTATAAACCAAGTAGGCACTAGGGAGCCATAAAGAATTTCTGAGCAGCTAAGTGGTGTCATCCCAGTTATAAGTTAGGAAAATTAGTGTACATTGTTTCCTGTTCCAATTTACTCTTGCCTTTTGTCCAGAATTTGTACTGAAATCTTTTCTTTTCCTCGGGCCGTTCTTCTTTTTCTGTAAGCAGTAAGTGGAAAAGGCAAGACTCCACTTCGAAAGAGGTACAACTCCCATCAGATGGGCCAGTCGAAGCAGTTTCCCCTCGAGGAAAGCAGCTGTGAGAAAGGCTGTCAGGTCACCAGTGAGCAGATCAAAGCCGATATGAAAGCAGCTAGGGATATTCCTGAAAAGAAAAAAAACAAGGATGTTTATCCCAGCTGCAGCAGCACCACCGCCAGCACAGTGGGAAACTCCAGCTCACACAGCACTGCTTCTCAAAGCCCCGACCTTGTAAGGACGGTGAACAGCGGCGGCTCTTCCGAGCCTAGCCCTACAGAAGTGGATGTGTCCAGGCAGTGTGTCTGCTCCCCCGGTGGGTCAGAGGACTCTGAGGCCATGGAGGAGGGAGATGCAGAGAGTTCTGTCTGCCCCAGATGCTGCTGTCACAGGCCCCAGGAATCCCAAAGGAGAACTAGCAGGTGTTCTGATGAGGAACGTCCTTCAACCAGCCGAGCCTGTGTTGTGAATGGCCCGGATGGTACGAGATCCGCCTTTTCCTTTAGGACTCTGCCACAGGGGGGGTCTTCAGGCCCAGCACATGATGAGAGGACTAATGGGAGTGGCTCTGGGGCTACAGGTGAGGACAGGAGGGGGAGCGCCCAGCCTGAGAGTTGTGACGTGCAGGCTCGTGAAGACTATCCTCGGAGGCCCCTCACCAGGGCCAGGAGCAGACTGTCCCATGTGCCGCTGGTATCTGAGTCAGGTATGGCAATGCCCCAGGATTAGCACTGCAGGGTAGGGCTGGAGGAAGACTTGAGCTTGTTTCATTAGTTTTCTTACCAAAAGCCAGCTTAATTCTATTCGGGGATGCTGTAGATCAAACAGATTTTGAACTTATTTACAGCAGTGGTTTGGTGGGGTGGGAGAGTAAATCACTTTATAAAATGTTCCGCTTTAAAAAAAAATATTACTGTGTTTATTTACCGTAAATATAGCACTGATTCTGATGCCCTGATAGATGTACTCTGCTCCCATCCCACACCTAGGAAAAGTCTTCACTTAGGAGAGTTGTAAACTTCAGCCAGAAGTGAGGACTTCAGGTTGCTAGGCCTGGGGGAACACATCTCAGTGCAGCTTCAGGGTATATACCCATCTCTTCCTCTGCAGTACTTAGTAATTTTTTCTGAAATTAGGATTGCCAGGAGGTAAGCAGGTAAGTAACTAGTTTGACTGAGAATTACTTTGGTGAAGGTACTCAAAACGTACGTGTGTTTTTAATTTCATTAATATTTATAATACATAGCTAAGGCATTGGGTTGAGTGGGGGTAAGCACATTTATTAATCATAATTCTATTTCTGACCTTATTGTGACTTAAAGTACTCTTTCCTCCGTTTATTGAGTCATTAATATCTGGCAGTGAATAATAATGTATTTTAATTTTCTCCAAGTATTCCTCAATTTTAAAATCTTAAAATCAGCCCCAGAACATAGGCAAAATCAGTGCTTTTTTATATACTAAATAGAGCTGATTGAATCATGTGGAGTTAAGCAAAAATAAACTTTCATGAGATAAATATGAGACCTTAATTATGTGCTAATTATCATAGTGATATAAACTCATATTAAAATATATGAGTCTTATTTGAATAGTTTATTATGCTTTGCAAACACAAGTTCTTCCATGTGGTGAAAATGCTTCTCCAAGCTGAAATTTGAAATGTATTATAATTTTTAAAAATTGTGATAATATACCATACAGTTTACATGTACAGTTCAGTGGCATTAAATACATGTACATTGTTTCGCAACTGTCACCATTAACCAACTTAACTTTTCATCTTCCCAAACTGAAACTTCTACCAGACATTAACTCCACACTATGACACCTTTTGTTGTATGTTTTTTTCAACATACTTGTACAGTTAGATCTGCATGTTTTCCTTTGTGAGTTTATTTTTGTGCTGTGAAAGTCCTTCCCTTCACTGGGATCAGATAAATGTGCACATCCTATTCCTTTCCTCATCTCTTTTAGTTTGTTCCTTTGTTCAGTGGGAGTTTTATTTTAATCTGGGAACTGTATTTTTTTTATTTCAAATTGTCACCAGGTTGTTTCAGCACTATTTATTGACATCCATTCTCATGCTATTGTTTTGAAATGCTCTTTTATCCTGTACTTAAATATACTTAATTATATCCCTGAGCATTCCATTCTATTTTAGCATTCTGTTCTCTTTCATTATTCTTTTTTCAGAATTTCCTTGCATTTGTCATTTATTTTTTATAGTTGTGCTTTGTAATAATTTTATCAAGTTTCAGAAATAAATATTTTTGGTTTGGAATTGCATCAAACTGATAACAGAAAAGCGAATTGTCATTTTAATAGCACTGAATCGTCCTGTTTAGGGTCTGCTGTGTCTTTGATTTTATTTATTTTTAATTTATATCTCTTGGCAAAGTTTTATAATTTTATTTGTTTGCTTGTTTGTTTATTGGAGTCTTACTGTGTTGCCCAGGCTGGAGTGCAATGGCTCAGTCATCGCTTACTATAGCCTCATCCTCCTGGGCTCAGGCCATCCTTCTACCTTAGCCTCCCAAGTAGATGGGACTGTAGGTGCATGCCACCAGGCTCAGCTAATTTTTAAAATTTTTCCTAGAGTTGAGTCTCACTGTGTTGCCCAGGCTGGTCTCAGAATTTTTTTTGTTTTTTTAATAAAGATGTGGGGTACAGTTCAGGGTTAGGTATACAAATGTTGATTATGCAGGTACAGTTGTTGATGGGTCTTGAACTCTTGGCGCAAGCAGTCCTCCTGCCTTAGCTTCCTAAAGTGCTAGGATTACACACATGAGCCACTGTCCCTAACCACTGTTTTGTTTTTAATATAGATTCTTCATATTAACCACTGGAGTGTTGACATTTTCATTTTTTGCCTTGTATTCTGCTTATCCCTTTTACTATTTTATTTTGTCTTGTTTTGTGACTAGAACTTTTTTTAAGTTAAATAATTCTCCGGATTAAAAAAAAAACAGTGTTTATTATTGTTACATTTAACATCTTGTGATTTTTTTCAATTTCAGAAGACTTAATGTTTATAACAATGTGTTTATAGTAGGTACATTTTTTCCTAATATATTTTATATATATACAAATTTCCATTTACTTTCAGTAACACTTTTTTGGGAGAAATATCAAAGTACTGATTTCAATATTACCCAGGTACCTTTGGAAAGAACTAGTTATTTGGGTGGCTTACTAATTACTTGCTATTTTTAATTTAGCATGTTTTTGTTACTTTTTGGCCATGCTGCTTTAAAAGGTTTTTTTTTTGTTTGTTTTAAAGTGAGAAATTCAAACTAATAAAGGAACAACCTTGATTGCTAATGATTTTTAAAAATCAGTTCAAAAAAAGGGACATTTGAGTTTTTTATTTGCGTTTTGATTTATGACCTTGTAGAACGTTAACAGTCTTGTTAGAAGATAGTGTAATTACTTGTTTTGTGAATTCCTATTTTGGAAGTAAATACTCGTAAGTTCTTTTTATCCTCACTGTATAATAACTTATAAAGTAAATGTCACAGAGATAACTAATTGTCAAAGGATAACATTTAAGATTAATATTATCATAAATATGAAACTGTTTCCCCAACAACCCAAGACTTGATTGAACTTTACTCTTTCTGTAGCATCCTCAACATTACTGTGAACCACACTCTTGTAATGTTTTACCATCTGTCTTTCTAGTAGAATATGAGATTTATGAGGACAAGGACGAGGTCTCCTTTTTTACCTTATTTTCCCAGCTTCTAGCACCATGTCTTATACATGGTGTAGAGCTTAGCGAATAATTATGAACTTAAAAATTGTAGAAACCATCATATGAGATATTGTTGTTGCTAGTGAATATATGAAATTACTAAAAATTGTTTCTAGACAGGTAGGGAGGAATAAGAGAATTAACAACAAGCACAACAAACTTTTTTCCATTTACATTTGAAGCCTTTGTTTTTTCAAGATCATCTACATATAAAGTGTGGCTTTGTTTTATAACTTTTCTTTGAAAACATGAACCATCAGTTGGGTACTCTGGAGGACAGGAAACTTTACTACTTAACTTTGACCTCATATTCTGCTCAGTGGGGAGGGGAGAGTGCAGTCTAGTGAGGTGAGAAGTTTGAAAATCAGATTTTAAAAGGAGAATGCTAATAAAAGACTTGTATCTGTCACTGTCATGGAGGAGCAGAAATAGACTCTTATTTGTTTTCATTTTTGTGGCACTGGGAGAAGGAGCCAGGACCTAGAGAAGTTCTAATGGGTGTATGAATTTGGACTGTCAGTGTAGCCAAAAAAGATTCGATGCCAATGAAGATAATTAGATTTTGCATGAAATTCCTTTAGGCTGCTGTGGGAGAAGGCCTACATTGGGTTGCCTGGGTCAATAGTTTTCGTGTTTTGGGAGGAACCCCAGGATTTTTGCTTGTTTGCAGGATCCTTGGAGGAAATTTAATGGACGTTCTTAGGACCTTCAGCCAAAGCAGCTTTCAATTGTTTTGCATGGTAGAATTTCACAGAGATTACAAATGGTAGAGAAAGGGTTTTGGTGTGTAAAAGCCACTTAGACTAGATTTCTAGAGTTTCCATTTAAGCCCAATCCTTTGTGAAAATTTTTATATCTGATTTCTCTGTCTTTGTGATCTTTCATGTTTGAGGTCATAAAATTATCATGTGAGCTATTTGTAATTAGCAGTAGTATCCGCAGGAATAGTATGGTGGGATTTTTTTTTTTTTTTTTTTTGAGTTGGAGTCTCACTCTCTCGCCCAGACTGGAGTGCAGTGGCCGCTCCTGGCCACCGCAGCCTTGACCTGCTGGGCTCCGGCGATCCTTCCGCCTCAGCCTTCCAAGTAGCCGGAATTACAGGCATGCGCTACCACGCCCGGCTGATTTTTTGATTTATTGTAGAGATGAGGTCTCGCTGCCCAGGCGGGTCTCGAACCCGCGGGCTCAGGCAATCCACTCACCTCAGCCTCCCAAAGGTGCAGGATTACAGGCTGAGCCACCGAGCCCAGCTATGGTGGGATTTTAATTCACGAAGGCTCACTGTATTTTACTCAACATGTGCTCTGCTACAGTAGGATTAAGTATCAAAACTGAAGACAGTGACTTTTAATTTATTTTCTTAAATAGTGTACATGTGCTTATTAAGTTTTAGATATAAATTTGGAACTTGTTTTAAAATGAAATCAGGATAATATTTGCTTTTATAGTTAGGTATATTGCCTTAGACCAAATGCTAGTAAATAAGTTAGGGCCTTCTCAATCAGGGTTTGAAAGATAAAAGATGGCAGGTTTTCTGGCTTAGTGACTGGTGCCAGATTTCCTGTGTTTGACTCCTGGTTCCCATTTAACACAATAAACCTATCTCGGAGAACTGTTATAAGGATTAATGAGTTAATACAAGTAAAACCCTTAGAACAGTGCCTGACACACAGTAAGCGCTCAGTAAATATTTGTTATTTTATTTATGTACCTGTGATGCATTCATTTATTCTATAAATATTGAGTGCCAGTTCATTCAATAAGTGTTCATTTTAACTTGTTGCTAGTGGCTGACAGTAAAATAAAGATAAGACTGTTTTTTGCCTTCAAGAAGCTTTTAGTTTAAATGGAAAGACAAAACAAGTATAAAGGGAATTATATAGAACAATATATAAGGTTTGGGGGTCCAGGGTGATTTGTTAGAACAGTTGATGTTTGAGCTGGACCTTTCATGATATGGTAGTGCTTCAAAAAGTAACATCAGAAGAGGTGTTCTGGACAGAAGGAGCTAGAGTGATTGATGGCTTCAGAGACACTGGCAGTGGGATATGATAAGGATATGGTTTGGAATAAAATTGAGACCATGTAGAGCTAAATAAAGCATAGTTCTAACTGTCAGGTGTTGAAACATACTCACTAAGCAGCAGTTAATAATTTAAGGGTTTTTAAGCAGGAAAGAGAGGAGTTTAATCCATCAGCTGTGTTTAGGATGGGATGAGGCACACTAGAGGTGGGAGTGCTAATTAGATTATTGGAATGGCCCAGGTATCAAAAGAATCTTTATATTTGATGAAGATATGTTTGAAGTAATAGAGGGTAATCCTGTTTTGAAGCAGTCTGTTGGAAATACCAATCTAACTGTATTCTATCGGGAACCAAGTTGTAGATTTGGGAATTGCCTTGATGGAGTTCATACATATGCAGTTGACTGAGCTTGAGAGAAAGAAAGCAAGGCTAAAATTTGGATTTTTTTTTTCTTTTCTAGAGGTTGCCAAAACGAAGCCACGTCATGCTATGAAACGGAAGCGGACAGCAGATAAATCTACCAGTACCAGTGATCCAGTGATAGAAGATGACCATGTACAGGTAAAGAAAAAACTCTCACTTACCTTTATCACAGTCCTGCTCAGTTCTTGAGTGATACAAAGAATTGATAGTTTCTATCTTTATATAGTTTCTTTGCCCTAAAGAGAAGAAATTGGTAACTGCTGCTTCTCAGTTGTACCAGTGAAAACATTGAGACTCAAAAAAAAAAAAATGGGAACACTCACAAGCAACTTTTTAATTTTTCCTCCTTATAGGTTCTTGTATTAAAATCCAAAAATCTTGTTGGGGTCACTATGACCAATTGTGGAATCACAGACCTGGTACTGAAGGACTGTCCCAAGATGATGTTCATCCATGGTGTGTATTGGGGCCCATATTACAGAAGAGCATCGTGAATGAGTTTAAAGAGTTAGGAACTCACACATACTACACTAACATTACTGTCTGATCTTATAGCCAAAAATCATTGGATCTGTAGTATCATCTTGTCCTCTCCCTCTTCTTTTCCTGTCCTCAACACTGATTCCTCTTTTCCCCACCATGTCACAGAAGGAGAAAATCAATGTTTAAACACCAAAGTTAGTTTTAGGGCTAGATTTCTCAGGAAGATGATGACATCTTGGGTCACAGATGTCACAGAAGCTGTCTTTATACAATGTTAAAAAGATCAGGCAAATCAGCCTTAGTGGTTTTATAACCTTTTCCATCTGTTCCTCTCTCTCTTGAGTTGGATCAGGTTGAAATTTGCAATAAAAATTGGACCAATGATTTTTGGCTATAAGATCAGACAGCTTGAGATTAAAAAAAGGAAAGAGTTCAGGCATGATAACAGACCTGTAATCCCAGCACCTTGGGAGGCTGAGGCAGGAGGATTGCTTGAGCCCGGGAGTTCGAGTTCAGTCTGGGCAACACAGCAAGACTCCAGCTCTACAAAAGAATAAATAAAAAACTAATCAGGCTTGGTGGCGTGTGCCTGTAGTCCCAGCTACTCAGGAGGCGGAAGAGGGAGGATCACTTGACCCCAGAAGTCCAAGGCTGCAGTGAGCTATGGATCACATCTCTGCACTAACAGAGCACTAACAGAGCAAGACTCCATGTCTAATAGAAAAAAAAAAAGAGAAATATATTTTTCTGCAGTTGGTATACTAGTACAGTTAAATGTGTTTGTTAATCAATTTTCTCTATGACCTCACATTTTGTATATTAAATAGGAAGACTAATCATGTTTTAAGCCAGCATTTTCAATAGAACTTTCTGCAGTTCTGTATCTAAGTTGTTCAATATGGTAATCATTAGCCCATGTGACTGTGGAACACTTGAATTATGGCTAGTGCCTGAGGAATTGAATTGTTAATTTTATATTTTAGTTAATTTAAATTTAAATAGCTAGCCAGGCTTGGTGGCTCACCCTGTAATCCCACGCCTTTGGGAGGCTGAGGTGAGTGGATTGCCTGAGCCTGCGGGTTCGAGACCCACCTGGGCAGCGAGACCTCATCTCTACAATAAATAAAAAACTAGCTGGCTTTGGCAGCGCGTGCCTGTAGTTCCAGCTACTTGGAAAGCTGAGGCAGAAGGATCGCTGGAGCCCAGCAGGTTGAGGCTGTGGTGGCCGGGAGCGACCGCTCCAGTCTGGGCGACAGAGTGAGACTCCAACTCAAAAAAAAAAAAAAATTTAAATAGCTGTAGGTGGCTAGTGGCTACCATATTGGACTATGCAGCTCTAGACCAAAGTATCCAGATATTTCTGGCTCTTTTTTTTTAAGGTTCTGCTTTCATATTTGTTATAGAAATTATAATCAGCTCTGCTCATTTCCTATGAGTGAATGTAAGATAATTTTATGTGAATTATTCCAGGTTTATTTGATCATTTACCATAAAATTATATAATGATGGTTATTTATTCTTTTGAATACATATTTCCTAAACAGTTCTTGTTTGGGCAGTAATTTCCTGAGACTTGAATTTCTTGACAGTAAAATCTTAAAAAAAGGCACCTTAATGTCCCTTTTGGCATGAAGGTGACAACCTTTATTTGAATTGAGCAGAATCATAGTTTCTTTTTTTTTTTGAGTCGGAGTCTCACTCTGTCGCCCAGGCAGGAGTGCATTGGCACGCTGCTCATAGCCACTGCAGCCAGCCTTACCTGCTAGGCTCAGGCGATTCTTCCACCTCAGCCTTCCAAGTAGCTGGAACTACTGGCATATACCACCACACCCAGCGAATTTTTTTTTATTGATTGTAGAGATGAGGTCTCACCAAGTTGCCCAGGCTGGTGTCAAACCTGTGGGCTAAGGCAATCCTCTTACCTAGGCCTCCCAAAGTGCTGAGATTATAGGCGTGAGCCACCACACCTGACCCTATATTTTCAAATTCGTTTGTTAACTGTCATTTATATTCTGTGGTAGTCCTTGACCTGTGTTAAAGATCTTTACAGCTGCAATATTTTGTGCTAGTAAAAATTGGTCAGTTCTCCAAAGATGATTCCATATGGACTATATATTGCTCTAATATTTTGTATGAGTTATTTATAGAGCTTACCATTGTTTTCATTCTGTAGCTACCAGATGCAGGGTACTGAAACATTTAAAAGTAGAAAATGCACCAATTGTAAACCGATTTGACTATGCACAGTGCAAGAAACTAAACATGGATCAGGTACTAGACCAGATATTAAGAATGCCTCCTGAGAGAAACCGCATCATATATCTACGCCCAATGCAGCAGGTAATGAGCTGTGCTCCTTCTTCATGAAACATATGTGGTGGTAATTTGGTTTGTTTTAATCTTCAACCATTTGGACTTGGAATTTATTCCTTTGCTTACCACATGGTAATACGTTTTTAGATTCTTCAGAGTTCTTTTAATCAAGCTAAACTGTCTTGTCAATCTTTGTCATTAATGCTGTTCTGCTAAATTTTTATATGTTTTTAGCAAGTTATATATGATATGGGGAGTTGTTATTCGACATTTTTTATACTTATTAAAAATGACCTTGCCGGGCTCGGTGGCTCAGTCTGTAATCCCGCACTTTGGGAGGCTGAGGTGAGTGGATTGCCTGAGCCCGTGGGTTCGAGACCCGCCTGGGCAACTTGGCGAGACCTCATCTCTACAATAAATCAAAATGAGCTGGGCGTGGTAGCGTGTGCCTGTAGTTCCAGCTACTTGGAAGGCTGAGGCGGAAGGATTGCCGGAGCCCAGCAGGTCGAGGCTGCGGTGGCTGGGAGCGGCCACTGCACTCCAGTCTGGGCGACAGAGTGAGACTCCAACTCAAAAAAAAAAAAAAAAAAAAATTACCTGGGTTAAGAACACAGACTGGTTTCAGACTTCCTGATCAAATTCTGACTTTCTGACTTGATGCGATTTATTTCTTTTTTTAGTTTCTTCATCTGTAAAATTAGAATAATAATAGTACACCTGGGATTATTGTGATGTTTAAACTAATATATGTGAAACGCTAGAAGAGTTGCTAGTATATAGTAAGCAATCATATAACTGCTATTATTATCATTATTTTTAAGAGTGTGTATTATATGTGAGAGTCTGTGATTGATGCCGAAAAAGAGATTTAACGGAATTATTAAATATCCCTTGTAGTCAGTATGTGAGCCGGACCTCAAAAGAGTCGGTGCTAAAAAATACACAGCACATTATGCTTCCCTCAGAAAGTTGCCTTCCCAAAAAGGAGGTAAACACGTATGGGATTTCATATCTAGAGAAAGGGAAGAGGGCATCCCATGAGAAGAAAGCAGTGTGAACAACGGCTATGAGGGAATACGGAAATGTGTTCTATCTTTAAGGGTAGGCATTAACAGTTTGAATAGGGCATTGGGTGCTGCACATTCACACTTCTGTGATATAGTCAGTACTTGCACTTATAAAGGGCATATTCTGAAGTGGGTTCAAAGTTACTGAGATCAGCTATCTCAGTCATGATTCTCTGGTTTAATAGGCACTTACATAACGGTGAGATAAAAATCACTGAGTTTACCAGACAGAAGAATTTGCTAACATGACAAGCTGTGTTCAGGGCTGCGGTTGATTTTCAAATCAGCCAGAGGTTCTAAAACTGAAGGCCCAAGTAAAGATTGTTCAAGCTCCAGGAGAGAGATTTCTGAGGCTTTTTCTCTGTTGGTCCAAAGCCCTCTTTGTGATACTTCCACAGGTGGACACCCTCACTTTGGAGCAGAAACTGTTTAGTGGTCCTTACCCCTATCACATCTGTATCATCCATGAATTCAGTAATCCTCCCAATGTCCGGAATAAGGTGCGCATTCGCAGCTGGATGGACACTATAGCAAACATCAATCAGTAAGTAATTCTGTGACCCTGAGGCCTTTTCACTCATTCCTCTGAGCGCCGGCGCCTGGAAGCAGATTCCAGATTTTCCTTATTTTAAGTGATTCCATATGAGATTTTCAGTCAGGCTTATGAAGTTAATGTATGTGAAAAACTGAGGGAGTGAGGACTTAAACCTGAAAAGCATACACATATATTTGTGACCTTCTGTTCTAAAACTTAAACATTATAAGAACAGACTGTACATGTACATGTAACTTTATTTCTTTAGCCTTGGGACATGGGAAAGAAGTCAAGTTAAAGAAGACTATGTTGTATATCATCAGAAAATTGGACTTTTTTGTATTTGTTATGTAAATGTTGTAGTAAGCACCTTCTATACAGAAGACACATGCTTAGAGAGTGGCTTTCTTTCTTTCCCTAATATGACTTTGAAGATAGTGAAGAAAGTAATTTTGACCTGACTAAACTTGTAATCTGCAGTGTGAATATATCCTACTTCTGTTAGGTATTTAATACTTTGGTTGAGATGTTCAGTGGAATCTGGGTCTGAAACAGTTTTGGTGGTTCCTTTCTACCCTATACTCTAATATTATTTCCAGTTTTGTAATTTTTTATTTAACTTTTGCTGTTGCCTCCAGAGAGCTCATTAAGTATGAATTCTTCCCTGAAGCCACTCGCAGTGAAGAAGACTTAAAGAAGTACCCCAAGTACCCCTGGGGGAGAGAAATCTATACTTTAGAAGGTGAGCATTTACATATGTTTAAAAAGTTAAATAGCTGGGTACAGGGGCTCGTGCTTGTAATCCCAGCAAGTTGGAAGGATAGCTTGAGCTAAGCAGTTCAAGACCAGCTTGGGCAACATAGGCAAGCCTGTCTCATGAATTAATGAAGGAAGGAAAACTGGTTTGATGTAACAACAGGCAGTTTCAGCAGCCAGGCATTTAGAAAATTACATTTAACAGAAGAAATAAAAAAAGAAAGTTAAGTAGCTGTTGTGTTAGTTAGATGGAGGGACATGCCTCAGGGAAGATATAAATGGGAGTCTTACAATTTGTCAAAATAATAGGTGATTTGAATACCTGCAAGAAGCAAGGACAAGATAAATATTGCTCTGCCTGATTAATCTTTACCATTTCTAGGATAAGCAGAAGCAGTCTTGAAACAAAAAGTAGACAGAAATTGCAAATCACTGTAGCTTGAGAGTTGGAAATGCTTTGAGGGCACCTGACTTACTCTCTTTATTTTGTATTTGGCATTCTGCTTACAAAATACAACAGAGTTTGGCCAGCACTTGCACACCAGCAGCACTGTGATCTGTCTTCTGTTGCAGGTGTGGTAGACGGGGCACCGTATTCCATGATTTCTGACTTCCCGTGGCTCAGGTCATTGCGGGCAGCAGAGCCCAACAGCTTTGCCCGATATGATTTCGAAGATGATGAAGAAAGTAATTATGACCTTGCTTGACTTACTGTGTATATCCTACTGTGTTAGCTACGTAATATTTTGTTTGAGAGTTAGGAGCAGTGCAGCATTTCATCGTTTCCCATAAAAGTGTTTATTTGCAGCCCTCACCCTTCACCCCTGCCCCAAAACAGTCCTGAATGTGTGCAGTAGATGATGGGTGGACTTCCTGAGGCTAGACGGGGGCTGCTAGGAAGGATCCTTCAACAGACTTTCCTGCTAGATTTCTGTATTATCTAAATATTTGTAATCTTGTTACTCTGTATTGAAGGATTTGTCAACTGTATTTGTTCATATTGTTCTAATTATACAAAGTATTCTCCTGCTACTTATGAGCTGCTTATTGTGTAGCATGTGGGAACTTAAGATTTAGGTGTTGAAATTTCAGAAGGAAATTTTGAATGTATTTTCTCTAAGTGTTAAAACACTTGAATATTTTTAGCCAAAGTTTTAAAAATATATATTTGATGAGGAAATGGGTTTTATAAACTATATATATGTGTCTGTGACTTACCTCTGGTGCATTGTTTTTACCTTGGGCCTTTAATCCTGTATGCTATGCTGTCTTAGGCATCAAACATGGTATAAAACTAAACTGGTGGTAACCCATGCCATGAGCTATTCATATATCAGTTACATTATATTACAGTTGATAGGAATGTCCTAGGGACTAGCTGATAGTGATTTTTTCCAAATGATTCTAATTATCATAAACACTTCCGCTTTTCTTTCTAATTTCCAAGGCACCATTTATGCTCCTCGAAGGAAAGGGCAGCTGTCTGCAGACATCTGCATGGAAACAATAGGGGAGGAAATTTCAGAGATGCGTCAGATGAAGAAGGGTGTGTTCCAGCGAGTGGTGGCCATTTTTATCCACTATTGTGATGTCAATGGAGAGCCAGTTGAAGACGACTACATTTGATGGGTCCCTTCTCCTTTCCAGCCATTCTGTCGGAAGGCAACATGGCCACCCAGCTGCCAGCGTGCTCCACAGGGACTTGGGCAGGCAGTTAGGTTCTGGCTCGGTTTGGTATATAGGAAATGTATAAGGAACACTTAAATTGTACACAAAGATTTGTACATAGAGGAATATACAAAGACGCTTCCTAAAGTACCAGCTTTATATTATATGTTTATACGATCTAATTTAAAAATTCATTTTAATGAAGGCAGATAGTTTGAAAGACTTCATTTTGTTTGTTTTTCCTGACTTAGTTCATAAGTGTCATTTTTGAGCCCCCATTTACTATCTTCTTAATGATCACTCATCCCCTTAAATCTGTGCCTTTTTCTTCTCGAGCAAAGCTGTTTGAGTAAATCTGTTGAAGAGTGTTTGTGTCTTGTGTGCTTTTTTTGTTATTAAGACACCAACTGAACTCTATAGTCAGAAAAGCCTATACGTTTCTGTACAAAGCTGTGGTTCCGTTTTCTTCTTGGTATTATAGTCGCCATGTTTCTTAAAATCAAGTGAAAGGACCGATGAACTGAAAAAATGAGTTTGAGGGGGAAATGGAAAAGTTTCCAAAGCATTTCTAGTTATTTATTTCCACATTCAGTTGTATAAATGCTTTATCTTGAATATAAAAATAAAAGTTTATTAAAAACTTCCTTCTTGCCTTGGACCTGAATCCCTCTTTTTAAAAAAATAGCAAATACTGCCAGAAAAGCAATGCGCAGAGTTGTATCGAAATAAGATTCCAGTGAGATCCAGTTTCTGTTTTTACAAAAGATTTTAGCTACAAGATGTTTACCTCACAGAACTCTATATGAAAGAACACTGGGAACGGCAGAATTTCCCAAAATATCTGGTCGTCAGGAGATGGCCTTTCTCCCTTTTCAGGTGAGAAATTGCCCTGATCGGCAATGACACAAGCAGCATTTGTGTCAAGGTCATGAGCTTTAGCACAATACCTACTTTCCGGTCAGGGCTTTGCCACTTGCCAACAAGTGACTTCAGCAGATTACTTAGACTGGAGGTCTGTGGAAAGATTTTATAAAAACTCTTTCTTTCCAAATAGATGTATGGAACTTCGGTCCATAAAAGGTCTTTTGGGATTTGTTCAAACCCATTATTCACAGGGAATTAGTTCAAGTCCATAGAGGGAAAATTTGCTCAGCCATGGTCAGGAACTGTTCAGACAAGGTAGGACAAGTTCTAAGCATCTGGGTCCTACCAGGCTGCCTCTGTTCATGACAGAAGTGCAAGAATGCCAGCATGTTTTCCTAACACTAAAATACTCTGAGTGATCATCAATGTTTTTCTTCAGAGTTCTCTTTTCCAGCGTTTTAAAAATTATTTCTATTACATTAGGAATTCAGTTAGGTACTTCACCTATTAACGTTTTTAACTCAGCCCACTTCCCTTTTATAGACGAGCATTTCTCTATCCAGGTTAGAACTGCGGTCAGTAAGATGCAGGAAATAAATTACAGGATAATCTGGGATCCCTAGCCCTCAGCAAAAATTCAGCCTAACCCCAGTTTTTCACTGTAACCGTAATAACCTAAATAATGCTTCCATCATCCACAAGAGGCTGCTGTTTTGTAACTTTTCTTGGCTTAGCATTTCTGTCTAACCTAACCTAACCCAAACTTGGGTAAGTAGAAGTGCAACAGGCAGCACTAAAGACATTCTAAAAATGCCAGCCCTGGAACAGCTGGGAAACAACTTAGGAGATGCCTGCTGTGGTGGGTATTTGTGTAGAATGAATGACTGGATAGATACTGCCCTACAGCAAGGGTTAGCAGACTTACTATGTAGGGCCAGAGGGTACATATTTTAGGATTAGTGAGTCACTCAGGCATTCATTGTAGCAACTACTTGACTATTGTGTGTGAAAGCCATAGACAATATAAATGGGCATGATGGCTGTGTTACAATTTTTAAAAAGCCTTATTTGTGGATACAAAGCTGAATTTCACATAATTTTCACATGTCACAAAATACTACTTTGACTTTTCCCTCAGTCATTTAAAAAATTAAAACATTCTGAAGGCTCACAGATCAGATCCGGTTCCCAGGTCACAGTTTGCCCACACCTGCCATAGACAACTGAGTTGTCCTACTCATTTAATTATGTCACCAGCAATTGATGAAGTGCAGTGTCCACATTTTTAGAAGGCCTTAAAAATATTTTATGGATAATATGTGACTGAATGTCAGAGAATTTTGTGTCTCATGCTGCCAGGTGTGTGGACCTAACAATCTCTCTAAATAATAGTTGGTGCCCCATTTCTTACAGGGGCTTATTTGGAATTAGAGATCTGGGTTCCCACAATTGCTGGGTGGCCTGAATATGGTCACAACACCTACCCTTAAGCCTCCATCTTCTCATCTGTAAAATGGTAACAATTGATACCCACCCATTGGGGCAGTGGGGAGGGTCCAGTAGGAGCCCCTAGTAAATCAGATACTGATGCAAAGTGAATGGATTGCTTCCACTGTCATTCCCCTGATTCTGAAAGAAAAGGTTTTTGTGGACTAATTGGATGGTACAAAACAGACCTGGTGAAGCCATTCATAGGAAATCTTGACAACATGAAAGCATTTGAAAGAGTGATTGTCTTTTTTATAGAGTGATTTGAGTTCCTCCGGGAATGTTCCCAGAAGGAGGATGCTGGGTCGTATGGAGGGTCAATTTTTAGATCTTTTAGAAATTGCCACACTGTTTTCCATAGAGGTTGAACTAGTTTGCATTCTCACTAATAGTGAATAGTATCGAAGCGTTCCCTTTTCTCCGTGTCCTCTCCAGCATCTGTTGTACCATACTGCTCACTGAAAGTGGACTGAAAAACAAAATGTGTGTATACACAATGAATTATTATGCAGCCATAAAGAAAAACAAAATTATGGACTTCACAGCAACTTGGATGGATTTAGAGTCTATCATATCTGATTTATCACAGAAACAAAGATCTGAGGACTGCATGCACTCACTCATAAGCGGACCCTGAGCATTTATCATAATACTACAAGAAAGGAATTGGCGGTAGTGGAATACTGTTGGGGGTAGGGGGGCACATAACATCAGTAAAAGTACCCAAACTTTACCTGCACGATGACCACTTATGTACCTAACCCTGAATTGTACCCCACATCTTTAAAATGATAATAATTTTAAAAAGGAAATGGGTAGAAATCAAAAAATGAAAAAACCAAAAAAAATCCAGTGATTGTCAAGCACTTTCCATACCTCCTGCAATAACACTGTATGTATGTATGATCCGAAAGTCCCCTCCTTCACTGGTGAAAAAACCAAGGGTTAACAGGCTAAATAACTTGGTGATTATTTAACTAGCAGGTTAAATAGCATCTAGGAATTGATGGAAGTGGAAGGCCTTCAGTCTGACTCTAAAGCTTGTACAACTTAGGCAAAGTTCCTCCGTCCCTCAAAGTGGGAAAAGGCCCAAGTAAGGTGGGCTTCCCCAACAGGAAGCTTCCAAGGCGGAGCTGGTGCTGCTGCTTAAACTTGAAACCACTCCCGCTGATCTTTATGAGGTGAGCACAGTGCCAGAAAAACAGGTTTTCTGATGTAGGCCTCGATACCCTGTTTCCTGGGATGCAGGGAGAATGCAGAAGAAACCTGAAACCCTGCAAACCCCGCATCCTGTCTGCAGCACTGAATGCACACACAGCAACTAAAAAGAAAAAGAATGATGTGTGTTGATGTGACATGATGTTTAGGGTACACTCACTATTGAAAAAGGCAAGTAGCAGATTATTATATACCAGCATCATTTTATTTACATATAAGAACAAAGCAAAACCATATGTTTTTATAAGTACTTTTATACATATGTAAATGCACAGAAGATGTTCTTGAATCACATAAGCCAAGTGCCCACGGCAGTTACTTCTGGGGAAAAGAGTCGGATCTGGAACTGGGGTCAGGGGGCATTTATGTAACGGGACATTTTTACAGTGCAAATGGATTGCATAAATACATCATTTGTGCAACCCATAATTTAAAGTCTAAAAATGTATAATTTGTATATTTAGCAATACGATACATTTAAAGAAGAGGAGGAAGGAAGCACTTGGTTAGAACTAAGGAAGCTGAAATGTTTCCAGTCCTGACTTCAGCCGCAAATAAGCTCTTGTCCTTGGGCGACTCACTTTTCCTGACAGGCTCTGCTTCCGTTGTGAGAGGTTTAGCGATCTTGCGAAAGTGTGGAACTGCATGGGTGCCTGTGGCGGCGAGCTGGTGCTTCCTGGGACCAGTGGGAGCATGACCCATTCCAGGTTCCAGTCAAGGAACACAGGGAGGTTGAACTGCCACCTGCAGTGGCTGCTTCTGCTGGGAGCAGCCTCCGTGTGTTCTGGGATTTCATATTGGACCTGTGCTTTCCTTAGCTCACACATCTGGTTCTCACATCTGTGGCTGGTTTTTCAGTCACCCCAGACTGCTGGACTCTAGAAAGACCATAAAAGATCAGTGTCTAAGCCTTTCCTATGGACTGACCATCGACCTGAATCCCTTCTGTTTACAGATGGAAGTTGAGGCTTGGAGAGCGTTCGCAGGGCCACAGAGAACAAGAGAGCAAGTGACTGGGGAGTTCAGGAGGGAGCAGACAGGAGTTCTCTCCAAGTCCCACACTGACGTGGACAGGAGCATTCTCAGGCAACATGAGAAAGGGGCCACCCCTACTCGTTCACCGCACTCACCCAGCACAGGGGGCCACACGTGAACATGGAAGAAATCAATCCCTGTTAAAAGCACTTTCACATGTGTTTAGGACTGTGGGCCTGACTCTGAGTCAGACCTCCAGGGTTTACATTCCAATTCCACTCTTCCCAGGTCTTTGCCAGATATCTCAATGGAGGTCTGCTCAGCTGTAAGGTGAGGGTAATTTTGGTGTCTATTTTGCAAGGATTTTATGAGCATGAGGTGAGATAATCCAAGTAAAGCACTTACCACAGTGCCTAGCAGAAAGAAGCTTATTCAATGTTATCTTATTATTGCTATTTCATTATTATCATTAACTAAGATATCCTATGGGGGAGCAGAAAGAAAAGATAAAGAGAAGGAGAAACCTAGTCTGAATTGAGTATAACAATGGTTAAAAAATGAAGTTTCAGCCGGGCTCGGTGGCTCAGCCTGTAATCCCGCACCTTTGGGAGGCCAAGGTGAGTGGATTGCCTGAGTCCGCGGGTTCGAGACCCGCCTGGGCAACTTGGCGAGACCTCATCTTTACAATAAATCAAAATGAGCCGGGTGTGGTAGCACGCACCTGTAGTTCCAGCTAATTGGAAGGCTGAGGCGGAAGGATCACCAGAGCCCAGTGGGTCGAGGCTGTGGTGGCCAGGAGCGGCCACTGCACTCCAGTCTGGGTGACAGAGTGAAACTCCAACTCAAAAAAAAAAAAGTGAAGTTTTGCGTCCTTCTTCTCTGTGTTTCCAAAATTATAGAATTAAGCTTGTAGTTAAATCACATTAGCTACCAAAGTTTGGAAATTCAACTCTTATACCTTCTCCCCCAACCCTTCAAATGACCTGGAAGAGTCCCTATGGGAGGTAGGTTCTCCCACACTCACTGTCTCCCTTTTACACAAGGAAGGAGAGGAGAAGCGCTGAGCACTGGCAACTGCTTAGAATTTAATAGCCTTTTTCTGTTTTCATTTATGTATCTCTATGGCTGCTTCTACTTATGGCAAATGCTGATTTTCTATTTTGTGTGCTGATATAATGTTTCCTTCTAAAGTAAATTTATGTAAGAAAAAAACTGAATTGACTTAAAGATATTAAGTAGATAACAGGACAAGTGGAACACATATTTGGTAAAAATCACAAAGATGGCCCTTAGATGACCATGCTGGGCGCCCACAACAATCCTACAAGCTTGGAAATATGTCCATTTTGTAGATAAGTGAGGCAAGTGCTGTGTAAGGCTCAGAGCAACATGATGTTCACACTTAGGCCTGCAAATCTGTCCCTAAGCTGTTGAAAATCAAACCACGTATTCAGCCTCAGATGGAAAAGAGAGTGCAAATTTTGGCAGGAAGATGTAAATGCATTAGTCTTTTTTCCCCCCTCTCCTAGACTACCTACAGCCAGGGTTTTGACCAGAGCTATGCAGAGTAGTAGAGAAAAGTAACATTAACCTCTCACCAAAGAGAGCTCCAACACCAAAGAGATAAATGGGTAGACAGCACAGCACCAAGAAAACATGACTTTTGTTCTTACCGAAAGACACTATTAAAGGCCATTTATTATTTCCACTCCTGGCCCCTCCTTAGGTCCTTTCCCTCATCCATACCCAAGCCCATCCCCATACCCGGCTAAACCGCAATTAGCTTCAGGATAGAACAAATTAGCAGCATGAAGTGGAGATATAGGTGAGACAAAGGATGGATGGAATCTCAGGAAGAAAGGATTTTCCACAAACACATACTTGGGTGTCTGTTGAAGAGGTTTGTTTTTCTTTTTTCTCTTTTCTAATGGCTAATAGTAAGGGCTGGAGTGGGAGTTTCAGAGCTGGAGAGTCCTGTGGTCTGGAGAGACAGGTGAGAGAAAGCAAAGGGACGCTCTTGTCCAGGCATGGGACAGTCTGGTTGTGGCATCCATCACCCCAAAGACTATCAAGGCTGATCTGGCAGGCAAGGTTGCAGCCACATCACCCCTTCCCCAGGAGCATCTTTTCTAGACATGGAAGCATCCTGGAGGAGGGTGGCCTTCAAAGAGAAGAGGGCGAGGTATAGGTCTCTGCTCTCCTTGGATAAGTCATGTCTTCTCCTTCTGAGTCATTCGTGCTCATGTGACACAAGGGATGCCAGGGCCAGGCTGGCTGCTGCCCATACAGAACAAGCCATGACTCTCCCATGTGGGTATTTGATGTATCACCCACATCATCCCGGTCCTGGTCCGAGAGCAGAGCAAGCTTGTGAGGCCCTCTTTTGCAAAGGGACTACATTCTTGACAAGGACGAGGGCTACTGTTCTTGCAGTGGCGACCTCTTCCTTGGTCCAGGATGCCTGTGACCTCTACAGACAATAGTTGTGAGCGGGCTCATAGATACATGTCTAGAGTTTGGAACCTAAGGCCTGTGATAAGGCGAGATCTCATCTCCACAGATTGTCATCTTTGCACCCCTATTTAATCCAGGTTGTTATTTAATATGGAAAACCTGCCTCTGTGAAATATTTTACATAAGCAGATACACTTGCTAAGCTCCTGGGAAGAGAAGAACTTCATAAGGCAGAAATCCTACCATATTTATTCATGTGTGTATACACGTTTGTATTGAGTCATAGATCCTATCAGCATTGGGACAGTCAATAAAGTTTACCAGCTGCCCCAAAGCACTAAACATAGTCCTCCTTACTGTAATCTGGTTTTTATTAGCTCTGTCTGTCATAGTCCTTCCCTAAGAAGTGCTTTGTGCTTGAAGGACAAGCAAGACCACATTCAGACAGGAGAGCTCTGGACCTCCAGATTCACTAATATCTTCCTTTTCTGTGAAAAAGTGAAGAAAGAAAATCAACTCTGAGGAGGAGTACTAATCCTCAACATAGGCAATCTCATATGTGCTAACCAACCTTCCCCAGTGTTTGCCTGGGACTGTGGGGTTTCCTGGGATGTGGGACTTCAATGCTAACACCAGAGAGGGGGTCACCCTAGTCCCCTGTGGGGTGTGACCATTCCTTCTCACCATATCTAGGGACAGAGTGAAGAAGGGGGGCTGATGGGTTCTGCCTTCCTAAATGAGATAGGAGTTAGGGAGGCAATGGTGGCATCTGACATCACTTAGGAAGAAGAAGAAGCAACAGTCCAAGTAGAAGGGCAGGGAGAGCTTGGGAGGCTTAAACTCCTGGCACATAGTAGTGTGTGTTATGTGTGCACCCTGATACCACCCACACGCCCTATTGCCTGTATTTCACTATAAGGAACAGCGAGAAATCCTTTCAACAGGGTTTTTATCAGCAGTCAAAAGAAAGGCAGCTGAAGACGTTGCCCTCAATGTCTCAAGCTGGGGACATGATTTACTTCAAGACAAAGTAACATGGGAGTAGCTGTGACTCTGAAAGGGAAACATCTTCTTACGATGCCATCTTAGAGGGCATGGGATGCTGGTATAAAAGGTGCAAGAAACTCAGATTCCTTCCCAAACTCTGGATTGTAAGACCATTCTCAACTGGCATCCTCAGGAAAGGGGGGCCTTGCTTTTCTGTTGTCACAGGTGGGAGATGAATCAAGGTTCACTTCAACGACCTCATCACAACATGCCAGTAAAGAGAATGGCAGCTTTAACCACACACTCACATGCATCAGGCCAGCTGAAAAGATGCCCTTTGGGAATAGCTCTGAAACCAAAACCCAAGTGGGCTACAAAAATCTATCCCCAAGGAAAGAAAATACAAAACAAAAAGAAAATGCTCATGGCTATACACCAAAAGTCTTGACGCTTCACTAGTCTGAATGTCAGTGCTTCTAGAAAGACATTTTGGTGTCAATACCAACCTGACTTTATTAAAGGAGACCTGGTTAATTTGCCCACCAGAGCACATGCGGGAGAAGATGGCCAGAATGGAGAGGAGTCTGGGGGTGTTCAGTCAGAGAGAAAACAAAGACATGGGTGGCAGATGACTGTCTCCCAGCATCTGAGGCTTTGAAGGAGAGTAGAGGCTACCTGTGCAGCCCCCAATGGAAGCTGGAGTGGTGACAGATTCATGTCCCCCCCCCAAAAAAAAAACTTCCTTAGAACTGAAGCTTCCTCACAATATAAGGAACTGGATTAGGAGGTGGTGAGCTCCTGTCCCAGGTGGTGTGCATGCAGAGGTGGGCCAACTTTCTGAGATTCAATGGATGATGCCACCCCTGCTTCACGTGAGAGGCAGAATCTGAAGATGCCTGAAGTCCCTCTGTCACGCTGGGAGCCTCGGTGCTCTGGCCTTAGGTTCCTCCCAACATCTTCCTACAAGTGTCTTCCTTGGGGCCTCAGACCCCAGGGCTGTGCCTCACAGTAGTGATGAGGATCACGAGAGATGCTGGGTGTCCTACTTATGCAAACATGATGGGAATGAATGACAAAATTGTGTGAGTCATATCCTCAGTCAGAAGCAGGATTCTAGGGACTCAGCGTCATTGTGTATGGGCAGTTTCTCAAGTTCCTGGTGGTGTCCGCTGTGCAGAACTGTGTACCTAGGGAAGAAGGAAGAAGGCATGAGAATTCCGTGGGCATGCTTCTGGTGTGCCAAGGACAGTGTTCCCTCCATTCTGGGCTTCCTTTCCTTGCATGCTTCCGAGGCATGGGGAGGGGCCAGAGGAGACAGGGTGGTCTCCACAGAAAGGGAAGACCAAACAAATTGCACCAACTGCTCATGTTGAAGGTGGGGAAACTGAGTCCTGAGGGAACGACAGGCCTAGGGTTACCCAGGGAGCAAGTGACTGAGCCTGGACTGGAACCCAGACTTTTTCACTCCCAACAAAGACTGGGGCTCTTGCATCACTCACCAGTGAACCCCAAGTGCCACCTCAAGCTATAACTTCCCATCTACCAGGGATTGTTTTGTGATCAGCAAAATCAAAGTGCTGACTGAGATGAATGCACCACTCAAGGTTGAAATACAATGTAACTGCATTTGCTACTTTAATTCCTTTTGGTGCCATCTGGAACTGTAAATCAATTAGATCAAGCTGACTCTGAGCATCACGATGAAATCCACAATTTGGAAAGTGTTTATTATTTTTCTGCAGTGTCACACAGTTGCACTCACTACGTTCATTGCCCTTAAATGCATCTCAATGGTAGACATGCGACTCCTCATCAGTTCCCCAGATTCCAGCATCTGGCAGACATTCTTGTGAACTTCCCACAGATTCTAGCAGCACGATCACTACTTACTTGTCAGAGGCCAGAGTCAAGTCCATTCAGTGAGACAAACAAACAAATGTGTCGGCTATCCAGCATCATATGTTGACAAAATAACTTGTTTTCTCATTACTTACACCGCTGCTTCACTTTGAATGACAATAATTCATTGCTGATTTGTATTGACCAGTTGGTCTAAACTAAACCCTCTCCATGAACTACTTTAATCCACACAATAACCTTATGAAATAGCATCATTTTCATTTTACAGTTCAATATGGGAATACAGGTCATACGTGAAGATATGAGGGTGGACCCAAAAAACCCTGGTATTTATTTATAAAAAAATTGTGTATTTATTCTTATATGTTTAAAACTCCATCACCTTCAAGTTATTCTTTGATGCAAGACACATATCAAGATGCTTTTCCACTACTCAAAACAGTTTTGAACTTGTCGATTTTGATGCCTTTGTGCTTCTGCCATTTTTTGTTTCACTTCTTTCACACTGGCAAAATGTTTCCCTTTGAGGAACTTTCTCATTCAGGAAAACAAAAAAAATGTTGCTTGGGGCAAGATTGGATGAATAGAGGAGGGTGGAGCATGGGGTCATGACATTTTTTGGTCAAAAACTGCTGAACACTCAGTACGGTATGGGCAGGTTTGCTGTCAGAGTGGAAAAACCAGTTACCTGTTTGCCACAACTCAGGACGTTTCTTCTGCGAATTGTGATGCGAACTTCTCAAAACTTCCAGATAAAAACTTTGGTTGACCATTTGATCCAGAGGAACAAATTCCAAGTGTACTACAAGGGGCTTGCACTCCAATAACATAATTCCTGTTTTTGTTGGGTCCCCCGTTGCCCCCCTGCCTCTCCCCCCGTATATCTAATCAAACCCACTCTATCAGACTAGCTTTCACACAGCCCACAGGCCAGGTGTACATCTGGAAGAAGGGTCTCAACAGGGTGCATTTTGTCCCCTAGGGAACGTTCTGGGACATTTTTGGTTGTTACTAAGGGGTCTGCTAGTGGCATCCAGGGTAGAGATCAGGGATGTTGATAAATATTATACAGTCCATAGCACAGTCTCCCACAAGAGAGACTCAGCTGACCCAAAATGTCAATAGTGCCGAGATTGATAAACCCTAAACTAGAATAACTAAGTCCTTATAGCTGACTAGAAGTGGGTGTTGACTCAGGAGCAGAGGCAGCAGAGAGGGTGAGTCTGAGCTCTCACGGAATGCATAGCAGCCACTGCTGAGACTGGGGTGAGCCGGGAGGGTAAGAACTGCAGACCCAAAGCTTCCACGACCAGGGCTGAGGAGAGCAGTAATGTGGGAAAGGGGGTAGGAAGACCTGGATCACACGCAACTAGCTAGGGTGGCCGGAAAAGGCCCCAGGGAGATGTGAGGACTGCAGGGAATCTAGTAGTCCAGTCATAGACTTACAGGCTCAGCCTTGAAGCCTTGTCTACTTGGCCTTGGCACTCTGCAACCAGATGCTTGCTGTGCTGGCTCTGCCTGGCCGGGCACCTCGGACGGGAGTGTCAGAGGGTACTGGCAGCTAGAGGAAGGAAAGGGCTCACTCTCGGAGGTGGCCCATCTGCCGTGGCTCCTGCAAGTGTCACCCTGAAGCTTCTGCACCCCAACAGAGATGGAGCCTCCTGGAGCAGTTACTGAGCCTGCTTACATACCGTCTCTCCAGTTTTCACAGAACCAGCTTTGTGACAGCCTCTCAGGGACACCAGCACCCCCGATAAGCACATCTTGCTCAGAGGTCTAAGTTTCTGCTCAGTGGGGTTCCCTGCCCCAAGTTTACAAGCTTTTGTGGTTATTTCTTTTATTTCCCCAACCTTAGAGCTAGTCGTTATTTTCTACAGTTGCAACTTCATAATCCGTATGGCATTCTTTCAGTAGTGGACGACGATTTGATAAGTTAACAACTTTTTGTGTTAGAATGCCATTTAAATAGCTGGTGTGGTTTCTGTCTCTTGACTGAGCCCTGTGAGATACAGTGAGAGAGGGAGGCATGTGCATATCTGGGAAAATAGCACCCCAGGTAGAGGGAGCAGCTGGTACAAAGATCCTGAGGCTAGATGCTGCCTGGCATATCTGAAGAAAAGCAAGAATGAGGCAGAAAGAGTAAGGGGGGGGAGAAGACGGGGCAGGTCAGCAAGGCACCAGGGCTAGAGTGGGGTTGAAGGTGGGTGGGCAGGTCCCGGGCAGATTCCGGCTCAAACCCTTTACTGCACGTGAGGATTTGAACAGAGCACTGATGTGGTCTGATGGCCTCCCTGCAGGCTCCCCCTGGCTGCTCTATTGACAGCAGGTGAGATGGAGGTGGGCTGTGGACAGAGACCATGAGGAGTTGACAGCAACAACCCGGTTGGGGAAGATGGTGCCTGGGCCTGGGAAGTGGCTGCAGAACTGGTGCACAGTGGTCAGACTCTGGGTCTAGGGACAGAACCCTCAGCAGCTGGCTCATTGCACTTAATTCTGCAGAAGGCTTAACCTCCACAGCTCTTCCCAGACTCTGTCACAAGGATCTATTTCCTGGGCCTCGTATGGCCGTTGGGAGGGCTGGGTTACACAGCACAGAAATCCAGGCCATCCTGGAGTCAGACAGACCTGGCTCCCAGTCCAGGCTCCATTATTGACAGCTCTGTGATATCTGGTAAGGTATTCACTTTCTCTGCCTCCCTTTCCTCCTCTGTATCCAAGGATGATGATACCCGATGTACACATTGTCACGTGGGTCACAGGACGTCGGCAGGAAAGACACACCACAGGCCCCGACACACGGGAGAAGCTTAGTATGTGGAAGTTGAGATTATACTATTTCCTTTTTCCTCTCAACACATCATTTAGTAATGAATATGTAATGTTGATGATGATATATGTATAGCACTTAACTGTTTAGAAATAGTTTCTCCCTTATTTTCCTTATAGGTAAAACCTAAAAAGCCCTGAGCTATAGAGCCTCCCAGGCATGGCCTTACCCTTCTCTGTATCAGAATCACAATTCTCTTTTGGCAACTAGGTATATAAAAGCAACACCACTTGGCTTTCCCACCCACAGACTCCTTTTATAATCACAGCAATCCTGCAGACCAGGCAAGGCCATAAGACCAATAATATGCAAAAAAAGAGAAGTGGGACTCCAAGCCACTGAGTGAGTGCCTGATGCCATGGTGAGTGCTTGCAATCCTGGCCAGGACCAAGGCCAGGACCACTGCTGCTTAACGACTTAAGCATGGGCTTTCAGAAAAAGGCTCAGAACCAGACAGCCTGGGGATCTGGGCCTGCACTTCAGTATCTGAGGTGCAAGGATGTCCCTGAATAGAAGCCTGTGCTGGAGAAACTTGAATTAACCATAAGAAATCCTACCCAGCTGAATTTATCAAGGAATTAAGAAATGCGACAGGCACTGTTTTTAGTAATGAAATACATGATTTCATTTATTTCATTTACCTTTCACACCACAAAGTGGTGTCTGTTAGACCAGTCTTTCCAATAAAAAAACTGAGTCTCAGAGCGGTGATGCTGCTTGTCTAGGGTTGTGGTGTACGTAGTGCCCAAGCTTTGCACCTCAGAACACGCTACCAAACCTCTGCCCTGTTCTGTGGCTAGTGGACCACTCTCGCTGGAGTCCATGCCAGCTTCCACACTGAGTTCACGGGCAGAGGGCATCCTGGTGGGGAGGGCACACTGGCCTTTGTGACCACGTAAAATGTGCTGGCAGGTAGCGCAGACCCCTCCACAGTCTGCTGTTCCAGATGTCTCTTCTCTTACGTGTGCGTCTCGTGTGCCAAGGAGTCACTTGTCAGAATAACTAGAACAGAGGTGTGAGACTGGAGTGGACATTCCAGGTGGAGGTTCCTTTAATCCAGAGGGCAGTTGACAGGCAACATTTCTCTGTGGAGATAGGAGTGAGCAGATGGGCATATTTTCTGGTCACAGTTGACCCTTGAACATGCAAGGGATGCAGACATGACCACCGTGCAGTTGAAAAACCACATGTAACTTTTGTCTCCTCCAAAACTTAACTACTAATAGCCTGCTGCTGACTGGAAGCCTTACTGATAACGTAAAAGTTGACGAATGCATAGTGTATATGTTAAATATACCAGATACTGTATTCTTACAAGAAAGTCAGCTAGAGAAAAGAAAATATTGAGAAAATCATAAGGAAGAGAAAATGTATTTACCCTTCATTAAGTGGAAGGGGATCATCATACATTTCTTTACGCTTGTCATGTTCAGTTTGAGAAGGTAGAGGAGGAGAAGGAGAAAGAGGAGGAGCTGGTCTTGCTGTCTCAGGCAGTGGTGGAAGAAAATTCACATATAAGCGGACCTGAGCAGTTCAAGCTCATGTTGTCCAAGGGTCAACTGTACAACATTTGGGTGGATTCTCTTACCACCATATGGTGGGTGATACACACAGAAAGGAGAGTCTAGCAGAGGGCAGAGTGTCTGGAGTCTGGCTTGTAGAGATATTCCTTGGTTGTGAGTATCCCCAAGTTTCTGTGAGTCAAATAAGTACTTTCAACTTGGCATTTTCACTTTGGTAGTAAATAATAAATATTATGAGCAGATTTGGGACCGTCTGGATGGCCGCCCTATAAACTGGCACTGCCTTGTGGATTTGGGGCTTGCGTTTGCACCCAGGTCCAGCCTGCTGCTGCTGGTGGACTTCATGTGACGCCTCTAACTATAGGGTGCAGAGTACTAGCCAGTTGTGGGCACATTCTCAGGGATTCACACAGCCACAGTCTTAGGAATGTGGAGAGGAAAGAAAGCACAGGGCACAGTGGGTATTCAAATTCCAACTCTATCCACCACTTACATGCTGTGTGGCCTGGTTTAGGCCACACATTTTTTTGACACCTTTGCTGTGACCATGAAATTAGCATCCATAAATGCCTTAACAGAAGGGCTGGATGCCTAACGGTGCTGCAATCTGCACTGGTAAGTAAAACAAGGTTCAGAAGATGTGACTTTCCTAGGGTCAAAGAAACAAGTATGGAATAGTTAAGAATATGAGCTCTTGAGGCAGAAAGCCCAGGTTCGAATCCTGGCTCTGTTACTTACTAGCTCTGAATTATTCCAAATGTCCTGGGCCATTGTGGAAATTAAATGGGATAACACACATAATACGCTTATTAGAATAGTGCCAGCCCACAAGTCAGCACTCAGTCAACATCAGTATCGTTATTATCTGATGATCGAGGTAGGATTTGGGCTCAATACAAAAAAAAAAAAAAAAAGCCTTTTATTTTTTAATTCCTAACTCGTGCTGAAATCCATTCCTTAGCAATTAATCAAATATTTTTTCACTTGTTAATTGAGCCCAGAGCTGAAAGAAACCTTCAAGATAGCTTTACAGGTAAAGAAACAGCCCCAAAGAGATACCATCATCTGTCAGAGTGGCAAAAGTCTCGCAGTTCTGTCTGGCAGAAGGTGTTTCTTGCAGGCTTGCAGCTGCCCTGATGGAAAGCTGGCCCCAGGTGAGTGGGTGGACTGGGCAGTTCTGCGTCCTGATGGAAAAACACTACTGTTTCCCAGCAACGGCCTCACGGGAGGTGGCTTTCTTCAAGAGGGTTGCTTCCCCACTTTAGGTAATTTACTCAAACATGATGGCAGCCACATTAGGTTTGGTAATTACCTGAGTCTACAATTCATTCACTGAGCAATTAGCATCACACTTAGAGCATCCTGGATGTGGTAATTAGCAGCGTAATCATAGCCCCCCTTCCTGCCCAGCCTGGCGTTATCAGGAAACTATTAGACTTCATTATACATCACCTCGGCCTTCCACAGCAAGGCAGTGTTCACTCACATGGGAGTTGGGGGCGGGGGAGGAGGCTGGTGGGAGGGAGGCTTGTGGGATGTTCAATTATTAAAATAAAAAGCACCTTGGTTTGAAGAGATTCAGTCCTAAGTCAGAGTTTTACAAGAGCTGGAGCTCTGTCACCTGGAAACAAAGATTTGACAGTGGGTGTTCTCCCCATGAATATAAACCTTAGGCATTTATTCATGCAGCCCCTGATTTACTTAGAAACATATCTGAAAAACTGGCTGACCACATGCAGAAGATTGAAACAGGAAAAAATAAAAATAAAAAAAAATACATATCTGAGTGCCTGCCACAGTCCAGGACGGTGCCCTGCCATAGAGATACCAGGGTGGAGGTACCGTCCCTGTCCCCGTGCAGCTAGCAGTGTAGTGTGACACCCACAGTCAGATGCAAAATCACAGCCACAGGAAGTGTCAGGAGTGAGAGATATTTGGTGTTGTGTGTCAGAGGGATGTGACCTCAGAGTGTGTGTCGGGGTTGTGTAACAGATGAAGTGGCGGGAGATGAGAACTGATTGATGAGATGGGGTTCCCCAGGCCAGGAGCAGATGATGTGGGCAAAGCCCAGCAAGAGCAGAGGTTCACAGTTTTGGGCAGAACAGGGTTCTGGTCATCAGTGGAGGGTGGGGTGCTGAGCCAACTAGGCCCACCATGCCAGGGACCAGGGTCCTCATCCTGGGGGCAGCGGGACGCTGGCCAACACTGTGAGCAGGGAAGTGCTCACTCTTTGGTTCATGAGGACTTTGAGTTTTGCAGGAACATTCTGGCTGTGGTGTGCAGAATGGAGGACAGTGAGGCTGGAGTGAGAGCCCAGAGGTATATTGTAGGTGCATTAGCCTCCTGTTGCTGCTAAAACAATTACCACCAATTTAGTGGCTTAAAGCAACACAAATGTATTAATTTGCATTTTTGGAGCTTTGAAGCCCGAAGTGGGTCTTAGAGAGCTAAAATCAAGGTGCTGTGCTTTCAGGAGGCTCCGGCAGGAATTCATTCTCGGTATTTTCCAGCTGCTGGAGGCTCCCACATTCCTTGACTCCACTTGATTCCAGTTTCCACTTCATCCACTCCATCCTCTAGCCACCCCTCTTACAGAGACACTTCTGATAACAGGGTCATCTCCCCATCTCAAGAAGCTTAGCCTAGTCACATTGACAAAGTCCCTTTTGCCAAGTAAGTTAACATATTCAGAGGATGTGACTTTCTTTGGGCGGCCATTACTTTGCCCACCACAGGTGACTTCTGAGGTACCCAGAGGTGTGGGTGGCTCAGAGATGCAGGATGCTAGTGGTGAGTTGTTGAGAAGTGATCGGGTTCAGGATATGCCCAGAGCTGCAGGACCTGCTGAGGCAGAGGAAAAAGGAGCAATGAGCCAAGGGCACGGGCTCGGCAAAGGTGTGGAAGCAGAAAAGCACATAGTGTAGTGTGCTTTACTGCATGCTCCAGAGCCCATCCTTCACAGTGGGGCTGGGGTGTTAGAGGTGAGGCTTAAACGAGGTTGTGGCAGCACGATTAAGGGCCTTTCCAGCTATGGAGGTTGGGTTGGATCTTTAGGTGAAGGTGTCACAAACAGTGGCTGCACTATGGAGAGTAGGAAGGACAGTCAAGACAGAGATCAGCGTGGAGGCTCCTTTCAAGGTCACGAACAAGAGAAGTGTCACAGGTGGGAGAAGAGAGGAGAATTTTGCTTGGGGCAACAGGCTGGATTGCCATCACAGATTCCATGTGGAGATGACTGAGAAGGAGTGTCCAAGGCCAGTCTAAGTTTCTAGTCTGGATAAGATCATGGGATCTCCAGCCAACCTGACCTTCTTCTTCTGCTCTTCTGCATGGGGCTTCTGTTCTTCCTTAGATTCTTGGAAGCTCCATTCTGCACTTGTTTACTTATCTTTACCACCACGATATGAATATTCCAGGTGGTTAAGGGAGCCAGGCCTCAGGCCTACTTTTTGATTATCAGTGAAGCAAGGAACCAAACCGTCACCTTATGATGCAGCTGTACACTTGACAGACATTTATAACCACCACAAGACAGGGAGTGTATCCTTCAAGTGTTCTTCTCTCCTGGGCTTCTGCCCCCCAAGCAAGAATGCGCATCTCCGAAACATGCTTCTTCACTGCTGGCACATCTGCTGTGTGCCTGCCAGCCCTCTCTGCAGGACACATCACTTCCTGGGCACAGCCCAGTCCCACATGCCGGGTCAGACCCAAGAAGACCCCTGTGCTTCTGTCTCCTGTGAATACATAACTGGGGACTGGACGACACAATCAGGGCCTGCTAGTGCTTAAATGGAAAACAGGGCAGGGCTGCTCGCGGGGCGGGGGGTGGGGAGCGGTTTTGGCTCTCTTTCTTTCTTTCTTTCTTTTTTTTTGAGTTGAGGTCTCACTCTGTTACCTAGACTGGTGTGCAGTGGCACGCTCCTGGCCACTGCAGCCTCCACCTGCTGGGCTCCGGCGATCCTTCCGCTCAGCCTTCCAAGTGGCTGGAACTACAGGCGCGCTCTACCACACTCGGATAATTTTTTGATTTATTGCAGAGATGAGGTCTCACCAAGTTGCCTAGGTGGGTCTTGAACCCGTGGGCTCAGGCAATCCACTCACCTTGGCCTCCCAAAGTGCAGGATTACAGGCTGAGCCACCGAGCCCGGCCGCAGATCTCTTTCATATAGAAGTGGAGACAAGCATCCTAGAAAGCCATAAGAAGGCGGCGTGCAGAAAAGGGCTGGCAAAAGACTATACCGCTTCAGAGAGGTCAGGGAAAGGAATTCTACTTCCTGAGTGTGCCCTCATTTCTCATTTAAAGCCAGTGAGAGCCACTCAACTTCCTGCTCTGGAAATCCAGGAGATAGCTCAGCATCTTTCCAACAAATCTTCTCCTTTATCATATTTCAAGAAGCATGAATGGACTCACAGCCTGTGGTAGACACTTCGATTTGCATACCTGAAAGCATGCACACATCCACACTTTATTCTTTCTTTCTGGCAGAGACTGCCTCCCAGTAAAGACAAAAGTGCTCCATGTACTGTAGTTAAGCATTTGGCCTGGGAGCGTCTCCTCTCCAATGGAATCAAGGAATCTGCCAGGGGAGTTTGCAAAAATATATTTTCCTCCTGAATAAAAGACGAGTGCAAAAAGCATCTGTCTTGTCTTCTAGCATTTGGATGTGGTGATGTTATCAGGATACAGTGTTTGAGCTGTGGCAGCTAATCTGTGACCGTGAGAGGATCATCCTAAGATGAAAACCATCAGGCTAAGAATGGAGAGTGGAAAAATAAAAAGCACTTGTGTCTTCTACAGTGTTGTTGAATCACCAAATTAACAAGCCCTGAAACTACCAAACTCTGGACTTCCTATCTTATAAATTGACTATTTGAGGCACGGTATTCAGTGTAGGTTGGATATAGATAGTTGAATTTCTTATAGGTGTTTTTTAGTTTTTTTTTTATAATCAATATTTTTATTATGATGTTGTGGGGTACAGTTAAGGGTTAGGTATACAGATACGTTTCATTCAGGCACCCTATTGATAAGAAGTGCTTCCCCATCCCCAGACAGATATGTGCTCATTAATCCCATCTCCTTCCCCACCCCCATAGTTTCCCACTACTGTCGGTCATTTTCTTATAGTATTAGGTTGGATGTTCAAGGTCCATTATATGAGTGAGAACATGTGATACTCGGACCTTTGTTTTTGTCACTCAGTATTATAGACTCTAGTTTCATCCAGGTTGCTGCAAAATTCATGATTTTGTTCTTTTTTATGGCTGCGTAGTATTCCATCGTGTATATGTACCACATTTTAAAAATCCAGTCCTCTTTTGATGGGCAGCATGGTTGCTTCCAGGTTCTTACTATTGTGAACAATGCTGCGATAAGCATACGTGTGCAGGTATCTTTTTTATAGAGTGATTTGTGTTCTTCTGGATGTATTACCAGTAGGGGAATTGGGGGGTCGTATGGGAGGTTGATATTTAAAGCTTTTAGGAGTCGCCACATTGCTTTCCACAGAGGTTGCAGTAGTTTACACTCCCACCAACAGTGTAGAAGTGTTCCCTTTTCTCCACACCCTCTCCAGCAGCTGTTATTCTTTGAGTTGTTGATAATTGCCATTCTGACTGGAGTTAAGTGGTATCTCAGTGTGGTTTTGATTTGCATCTCCCTGATGATTAGTGAGGTTGAACATTTCTTCATATGTCTGTTGGCTGCTTGGATGTCTTCCTTTGTGAAGTGTCTGTTCATGTCTTTTGCCCATTTTATAATGGGGTTGATTGTTTTTTTCTTTTCAACACATTTGAGTTCCTTGTAGATCAAAGATGTTAAGCCTTTGTCTGACCTGGTGTTGGCAAATACTTTTTCCCACTCTGTACGCTGTCTCCCTGCTCTCTTGATGGTTTCTTTGGCTTTGCAGAAGCTTGTCAGTTTAGTAAGGTCCCACTTGTCTATCTTCTCTCTTATGACCTGTGGGTTTTGGGTTTTGTTCAGGAATTGGATGCCAGTTCCGATTGCCATGAGGGTATGTCCTTCATTTTCTAAGGTTCTTATGATTTGAGGTTTTACATTTAGGTCTCTGATCCATTTGGAGTTAACCTTTGTGCATGGGGATAGGTAGGGGTCCTGTTTCAATCATCTTCATGTGGTCAACCAGTTTTCCCAGCACCATTTACTGAATAGGTTCTCCTCTCCCCAGTGGTAGGTGGTGGAGGGTTTGTCGAAGATGAGTTGGTTGAGAAATTGAGGTTTTGCTTCTGGAATTTCAATTCTATTTCATAGATCTATATGCCTATTCCTATACCAATACCAAGTTGTTTTGATGATTGTAGCTTTATAGTAGAGTTTGAAGTCTGGTAATGTGATACCACCTGCTTTGTTTTTTTTGCTGAGAATTGTTCTGGCTATTCTTGGACGTTTGTGTTTCCATATGAATTCCTGCATTGTTTTTTCTAGGTCTGAGAAGAATGTTGCTGGTAATTTGATGGGTATTGCATTGAATTTGTAGATTGCCTTAGGTAAGATGAACATCTTCACAATGTTGATTCTTCCAATCCATGAGCATGGGATATTTTTCCACTTGTTTGTGTCATCTTTGATTTCTTTGAGCAGTGTTTTGTAGTTTTTATTGTAAAGGTCTTTCACGTTTTTTAGTTTTAAAATAGGGAAATGGGCCAGGCTCAGTGGCTCAGCCTGTAATCCTGCGCTTTGGGAAGCTGAGGTGAGTGGATTGCCTGAGCCCGCGGGTTCGAGACCCGCCTGGGCAACTTGGCGAGACCTCATCTCTACAATAAATCAAAAAATCAGCCAGGCATGGTAGCGTGTGCCTGTAGTTCCAGCTACTTGGAAGGCTGAGGTGGAAGGATCTCCGGAACCCAGCAGGTTGAGGCTGCAGTGGCTGGGAGCGGCCACTGCACTCCAGTCTGGGTGACTGAGTGAAACTCCAACTCAAAAAAAAAAA
>NW_007249735.1:205713-213359 GCF_000164805.1 Carlito syrichta | reverse complement strand
AAAAAAAAAAAAAAAAGCTGAGGTGGCAGGATTGCCTGAGCCCAGCAGGTCGATGCTGGGGTGGAAGTGAGCCGTGCCACTGCACTCCAGCCTAGGAGACAGAGTGAGACTCCAACTCATAAAATAAAATAAAATAAAATAAAATAAAATAAAATAAAACAGAACAGAACAGAATATAATAGAATAGAATAAAATAAGAAACATCCAGACATCTTTCCTGCTGGCCGGACTGCCCTGTGGGCTGGAATGTGGACTTGCCAGTGTACCCCACCCCCTCAGCTCATCAACGAAAAGCCCATCAAAGTGTAGAAATGGTACAGCTCAACCTTTCATTTCATAGTTTAGCATAATAATTGCTAAAAAAATCTATCAAGTGTTCTGTTAAAGGTAAAGGTTCAACCCCACTGCTTAGCTTACCAAAAATATAGAAATGATCATCAGACCACCTTTTAGCTCATGAATTAACATAATCTCCAAGTCTCCCATGTAAGGCAAAATGCATGTTCTGGGAAAAAAGTCCACTCCTTAGGTGGAGAGATGGTAATCTCTCAGGAGTGAATACCTGTAACCCACACTCCTTAGTATGATAATTATTGTGTAGCTATATCAAGCCTTTTGTCAAAAGCAAAGGTGCTGTTTTTCAAGACACCTACTTATGCCAGCTCTCTGGCATTTCTCCCTTTCTCTTTCTTTCCTTAATAAAATATGTTTTAAAACTTTGCTGGCCACTCTGAAATTCTTTTCAGTAGTGAGTTAAAGAACCCACATGTGATGTGCTATACCCTACCCAGTAACAAATTGGCCTTATTGTTTAAGCTTATTTAGTCAGGCATTGTAGTTTTTGTTGGCCAGATTGTTCTAAATGGCACACTACTCATGGTTCTTGACTTCCATGTCTACAATGCATTTTACCACTTCTATATCTTACCCACTCTTTAAGACCCAGTACGATGCCCACCTCCTTCTGGCAGCTTTTCTCTACACCACCTCACAGCACATATTGTCTGTGCCAACATACATTTTATCTGCCAATGTCAGGCATCTGGTTGGGTATATGTCTGACCTCTGGATCCTCCTGAAAGTTGCCATATTATAAGACGTAACAATCTTTCAGCTCTCTACCAGACCATACTAAGTGCTTTTTAAAGATTGCATTTGTTTACAAAAAGATGCCAAACTCTGTAAAATATTTTAAAGTGGTTTATTCTTGAGGAGTTAAGCCTGAAACACCCCATCCCTAGGAAGTCCTGAGAAAGTGTTCCCACTGTGGTCAGATGGTGGCTTGCTTATATACATTTTAGAAAGGCAGAAGTTACAAGAAACCACAAATCAATATATGTGAGATTTTCATTGGTTGGGCTCAGGAAAGAGAGACATTTCCAAGTGGGGACTTTCAGGTCACAGGTGGAGTCAAAGATTTCTTGACTGGTAATTTGTAGTCCCTGTCTGAGGAATTTGAGAAATCAGTAGAGGAGATGATTTGTTAGATTAAGGGAATGAATAACTCTAGGTTTGTTGGTATGTAGATGAAGCCCTATATGTGGGCAATTTCAGGGAGGTTAGATAAATGTCTTAAAAGGTATTTTACAAGGTTTATGGCTTTGCAGGGCCATAAACCTTCTTGCTATATTATGTTATATTATGTTATGTTATGTTATTATGTTATGTTTGAATCTGGTTGGAAAGCAAATTTTGGGATATAGGGTAATAGGGTAATTAAACACTTTCTGGTGAGTTCTTATCAGGCAGTAACTCCCCAAGCTTTTCAGTTAGGAATTTGGGTAAAAGAAAAAAGGTCAGGTTTAATCCTCATATTTAATCCTTATAATGATGTCATCATTCCACAGATGAGGATGCCAAGACTCAGGGAGATTAAGACTTTCCAGAGCTCACTCAGCTATTGATTGGCAGAGCTAGGATTCAAACCCGTGAGTTAGAATCCAGAGACCTTTATACTATTCCTGTTGAGGCAGTTATTCAGTGCAGGATAAACATAGATAGATATGCTTTTTTTTGTATGTAGTTTTAAAATAGGGCAAACATCCAGACATCTTTCACACCAGACCTGACCACCTTGTGGGTTGGAATGTGGACTTACCAGTGTAGCCCGCCTCTTTAGTTCATGGACAGCATAATAATTGTTGTAAAAGTATACTGAGCTTCCTGTTGAAGGCAAATGTGTGTTCAGGAAAGCTCATTAAAGATGGAGAAAAGGTAATCAGTTCACATTTTAGTCCATGGTTAACATAATAATTGTTGTAAAAGTCTATCAAGTTTCTTGTCAAAGGCAAATGCACATTCAGGAAAAGCCATCCACTTAGTTAGAGAGATGGCCATCAAAACTCAGGACCAGATACCTGCAGCCTACCCTTTTGATTAATGGGACAAGTGTGAGAGATAAAAACTCCAGAGGGACCCAATGATAGGGACCCCAACATTTCAGTGAGTTTCACCTTCAGAAGCTCAACCAGGTTTCATAGTAAATATCAGAGAAAAATCCCCTTGGGCTTCTGGCAGGGGAAGGGGAAAGTAACTATTCTGAAATGCTCCAGAGCACTCAGTTCTAAACAAGGTCTAGAATTATAACCCTAAAAGACCTTCAAAAGTGAAGGAGAAATAAGAACTTTCTGAGACAAACATAAATTGAGGAAATTTGTTGCTGCTATAGCTGCCTCGCAAGAAATGCTAATAGAGGATTTTTAGAGAGAAGGATAATAATGTAGGCCAGATTCTGAGTTCTACATAGAGAAAGGAAGAGCATTAAAGAAGAAATAAGTGAGGCAAACTCCCCCAAAAACCCTACTTTTATTTTTCCTATTCTTAACTCATCTAGATATACTAATTTGTTCAAAATAATAATAATAGCAACAATGTATTAGATTATGTAGGCGTTTATGCTCATAGGGTTACATCTCGATAAAGTAGAAAAAATATGTTAAACCATTGTTTATAAAGTAGAAAAAATATGTTAAACCATTGTAAGTTAGTGACCGTCTGTATATACACTTATGTATGCTAATATATAAATGAAATGGATGACGGCAATGACAAGGAATGGGAAGAGGAATTAGGATTATTTTGACATTGCAAGATACTTGCACTACCATAAAGTGGTACAGTGTCATTTGAAAGTGGACTTATATTAGATCTGAATTTATATTGCAAACTCTATATCAACCACAAAAAGGTTAAAAAAAAGAAATAAAATGGATACAATAGACAGGAGAGAAAATGAAATAACATAAACTGCTTAACTAACACCACAAAACGCAGAAAAAGAGTGGAAGACAGACAAAGAAACCAAGAAGAAGGGGAACAAATGGAAAACAAATAATCCAACTATGTCAACAATCTCTTTGAATGACAATCACCTAAATATATCAATTAAAGAATAGAGACTATCAAAGTGGATTAAAAAACAAGACCAAACTATATATTGTCTACAAGAAACCTACTTTAAATATAAAGTCACATGTAGGTTAAAAGTAAATGGATAGAGAAAGATATACCATGTTAACATTAATCAAAGGAAAGTGAGAGAAGCTATATTATTCTTAGAGCAGACTTCAGAGCAAGAAAAGTCATCAGGGATAAAGAGAGGCATTGCATAATGATAAAGAGGTCAATTCTCCAAGAAGACATAACAATTTTTAACATGTATGTGCCTAACAAAGAGGACATCAAAATACACAAGGCAAAAACTAATAGAAATGTGAGAAGAAATAGATATATTCACAATTATAGTTGCAGACTTCAACACTACTCTATCAAAATTGAACAGATCCAGAAGGCAGAAAGTCAGTAAGAACACAATTGAACGCACAGCACTATAAATCAGTAAAATTGGTATCTATAGACTACTTGACTCAATAACAGTAAAATAAACATTCTTCTCAAGCTCATATGGAACATTCACCAAAATGTACCACATTTTACATAAAACATGACTTAACAAATTTTAAAAAATAGAAATCACACAATGTCTTTTCTCAAACACAATGGAATTCAAGTAGACATTAATAACAGAAAAAAAATCTTTTGTTTCTGTGATACACCACTCAGTATTATGAGATTTTTGAAACACTTGAAGATTTACTTCCAAATAACACATGAGTCAAATAAATTATAAAATATTTTGGACTAACTGAAAATTAAAATGCTGCATGGAACCAACCATGCTGCCCATCAAAGCTGGACTGGATTTTTAAAAATGTGGTACACATACATAATGGAATATTATGCAGCAATAGAGGACAAACATGGACTTCGCAGCAATTTGGATGGATTTAGAGTCTATCATACTCTGTGATCTACCACAAAAACAAAGAACAGAGTACCATATGTTCTCACTCATAAGCGGACCTTGAACAATTATCATAATACTATAAGAAAGGGATTGGCATTAGTGGAAAACGGCTACGGGGAGGGGTGGGAATGGCAGTTGAGGGAAACTGCCAGGGGAGGGAAGGAGGGACACACCTCATCAACACAGATACCTGCATAATGAACATTTGTATACCTAACCCTGAATTATACCCCACATCTTTAAAATAAATTAAAAATAAATAAATAAATAAGAAAATAAATATATTAAAGTAGCTATTATAACAGTTTTCCATATGCTCAAAAAATTGAGCAGAGACATGGAAGATATAAAAAAAGATCCTAATTGAACTTCTAGAGATGAAACCTGCAACATATGAGGTGAAAATACATTGGATCAGATTAACAGCCAATTAGACATAAAACAAGAAAAAAATAGTGAACTTGAAGACATAGCAATAGAAACTGCCAAAAAAGAAAAGCAGCAAGAAATTAAAAATTAAAGAGAACTTTAAAATATCTTGATCGTGGTGATAATTTCATGGGTGTATATATAATATCAAAATGTATTCAATCATGCAGTTTAAATATATACAGTTTTTACGCACCAGTCATACCTCAAGAAATAGTACATATGCACAACGGAATATCATACAGTCATAAAGAAGAACAAAATCATGAACTTCACAGCAACCTGGATGCACTTAGAGTCTATAATACTGAGTGGTGTATCACAGAAACAAAGAACTGAATATCACGTGTTCTCACTCATAAGCAGACCTTGAACAATTGTTGTGATACTACAAGAAAAGAATTGGCAGTAATGAGAAACTGTGGGGCGGGCGAGGGGTTGGTGGGGGTGTGGAGGGAGGAAGAACTGGCAGTAGTGGGAATGTGCCAGGGGAGTGGGGACACACCTCATCAACAAGAGTACCTGCATAATGAACATTTGTATATCTAACCCTGAATTGTACCTCACACCTTTAAAATAAAAAAAAAAGTTAAAAGAGAAAAAAGAAACAAACAACAAAAAACAACATAAAAAGATATTGTATATTAAGAAAAGAAGAAAGATAAAAAATAATCTGAGTTTCTATTTAGGAAGCTAGGTAAGGAAGAACAAACTAAATCCAAAGTAAGTAGAATGAAAGAAATAATAATAGAAGAGAATGCAATGAAACTGTAAACAGAAATCAATATCTCTAGCCAGCATAACTTAAGGAAAAAAGAGGACACAAATTACCAATATAAGAAATTAGAGAGGTGATATCATTACAGATATGATGGACAATCAAGAGACACTATGAAAACTCTATGCCAACACCTAAGCATAGAAAGGACATACCTCAAAATAGTAAGCACCATCAACGATAAACCCACAGTCAGCATATTGCTAAATGGATAGAAACTGGAAGCATTTCCCCTGAAAACTGGAACAAGACAAGGTTTCCACTGTTACCTCTCATGTTCAACATTGTTTTGGAAGTCCTAGCTAGAGCAATTAGACAAGAGAAGGAAATCAGGGGCATCCAAATAGGAAAAGAGAAAGCTAAGTTATCCCTGTTTGCTGATGATATGATCCTAAAAATTCCAATAGAATCGGTCAAAAACCTCCTTTCACTGATTAAGGACTTTGACCAAGTCTCAGGATACAAAATTGACGTGCAAAAGACAGTCACATTTTTATACACCACCAACAAACAGGCAGAGAACAAAATAGAAAGCACAATCCCATTCACAATAGAAAGAAAATGAAATACCTTGGTATCTTCCTAACCAGAGAAGTGAAAGGCCTTTACAATGAAAACTACGAAACACTGCTCAAAGAAATCAAAGATTACACAAACAAATGGAAAAATATTCCATGCTCATGGATTAGAAGAATCAACATAGTCAAGATGTCCACTCCTACCCAAGGCAATCTACAGATTCAATGCAATACTCATTAAATTACCAACATCATTCTTCTCAGACCTGGAAATGACAATACAGAAATTCATATGGAAACATAAATGGCCATGAATAGCCAAAACAATCCTTAGCAAAAGAAACGAAGTGGGAGGTATCACACTTCCAGGCTTTAAATTTTATTATAAGGCTACAATAATCAAAACAGCCTGGAATTGGTACAAGAACAGGCATATGGACCAATGGTACAGGATAGAGATTCTGGAAGTGAAACTTCAATTTCTCAACCAACTCATCTTTGACAAAGCTTCCACCAACAACCATTGGGGAGAGGAGAACCTATTCAGTAAATGGTACTAGGAAAACTGGATGACCACAAGCAGAAGATTGAAACAGGACCCCTACCTATCACCATACAAAAAAATCAACTCTAAGTGGATCAAGGACTTAAACATAAAATCTCAAACTATAAGAATTTTAAAAATGCAGGAGATATCCTTCCAGAAATTGGAGTAGGAAATCAATTCCTGAACAAAATTCCAGATGTCCATGCCATAAGAGATAAGATAGATAATTAGGACCTCATTAAACTGAAAAGCTTCTGCAAAGCAAAAGAAACCATCAAAGGAGTGGAGAGACAGCCCACAGAATGGGAAAGAATATTCGCCAACTGTATATCTGACAAAGGTCTAACATTCAGAATCTACAAGGAACTCAAACTTGCCAAAAGGAAAAAGCAAACAGCCCTATTAAAAAGTGGGCAAAAGGCATGAATAGACACTTCTCAAAAGAAGACATACAAGCAGCCAACAGACACATGAAAAAGTGCTCAGTCTCATTAATCTTCAGAGAGATGCAAATCAAAACCACATTGAGATACCACCTAACCCCCGTAAGAATGACTATAATTAATAAAACAAACCAAAACAAATGTTGGTGAGGATGCGGAGAAAAGGGAATGCTTCTACACTGCTGGTGGGAATGAAAACTAGTTCAATCTCTATGGAAAACAGTGTGGTATTTTCTAAAAGAACTAGAAATTGACTTTCCATATGACCCAGCAATCCTCCTACCGGGAATATAGCTGGAGGAACTCAAATCATTCTACAAAATAGATACTTGCACTTGCATGTTTATTGCAGCACTGTTCACAATAGCAAACACATGGAACCAACCGTGCTGCCCATGGAAACTGGACTGAGCCGGGTTCGGTGGCTCAGCCTGTAATCCCGCGCCTTTGGGAGGCTGAGGTGAGTGGATTGCCTGAGCCTGCGGGCTTGAGACCCGCCTGGGCAACTTGGCGAGACCTCATCTCTACAATAAATCAAAAAATCAGCCGGGTGTGGTAGCCCGCTCCTGTAGTTCAAGCTACTTGGAAGGCTGAGGCGGAAGGATTGCCGGAGCCCAGCAGGTCG
>NW_007249735.1:204854-205277 GCF_000164805.1 Carlito syrichta | reverse complement strand
CTATAATACTCAGTGATCTATCACAGAAACAAAGAACAGAGTACCACATGTTCTCACTCAGAAGTGGACCCTGAACATTTACCATAATACTATAAGAAAGGGATTGGTAGTAGCAGGATACTGCCAGGGTGGGAGGTGGGACACAACATCAATAAGCTTACCTGATCTCAAACCAGGCAAAGTGGGAACCAAAGGGAGGCCCAAACTTTATCTGTATAATGTCTACTTATATATCTAATTCTGAATTGTACCTCACATCTTTAAAATAAAATATATTTTTAAAAAACTCTATGCCAGCCGGGCTCGGTGGCTCAGCCTATAATCCCACGCCTTTGGGAGGCTGAGGTGAGTGAATTGCTGAGACTGCGGGTTCGAGACCCACCTCGGCAACTTGGCGAGACCTCATCTCTACAATAAATCAAA
>NW_007249735.1:203115-204834 GCF_000164805.1 Carlito syrichta | reverse complement strand
GCCAGGAGCGGCCACTGCACTCTAGTCTGGGTGACAGAGTGAGACTCCAACTCAAAAAAACCCCCCCAAAACCAAAAAAACCCTCTATGCCCACAAATTTAATAACATAGATGAAATGAATCAATTGCTTGAGAGATTCATTCTGCCAAAATTCACACATTAAAAAACAGACAATCTGAATAGGCTTATATCTATTAAATAATTTGAATACAAAGATTAACAGTCTTCCAAAACAGAAAGTACTATGCCCAGATGAGTTCACTGGTGAATTCTACCAAACACTGAAGGAAGAAATTTATACAAATTCTCTGTGATCTCTTTCAGAAGATGGAAGCAAAAGGAATACTTCCAGAATCATTCTATAAGCCCAGAAGTACCCTAATACAAAAACCAGATAAAGGCATTATATAAAAACAAACAAACAAACAAAAATCCTATAAATCAACACCTCTCATGAACATAGATACAAAACCCCTCTACGATATGTTAGCAAATCAAATCTAACAATGGATAAAAATAATTGCATACCACAACCAAGTGGGATTTATTCCAAGGATGCATGGCAAATTCAACTTCTGAAAATCTATCATATCAATAGGCTAAAAAAGAAAAATCACGTGATCATATCAGTAAATGCATAAAAAGTATTTGACAAAATCTAACACCCATTCATGATAAAAGCCCTCAGGAAACTGGGAATAGAGAACATCCTCCACCTGCAATAGAACATCTACTAAAAACCCACAACTAGCATCACACTTAATGGTGAGAAACTGAAAGCTTTCCCACTAACATCAGAAATAAGGCTTTTGAAGGTCGTGCTGGAAGTCCTAGTTAATGCAATAAGAAAAGAAAAAAAATGAAAAGGTATAAAAAAACTATCTTTGTTTGCAGATGACATGACCACGGTCACCTATGTAGAAAATACAAAAGAATCTACAAAAAATCCTGAAACTAATAAGTGATTACAGCAAGTATACAGAATATGAGGTTAATATACAGAAGTCAATTGATTTTCTATATACTAGCAAGAGCAAGTGGACTTTGAAATTAAAAATGCAGTCTCATTTAAATTAGTACAAAAATAAATATTTTATTATAAATCTGCCAAATATGTACAAGGTCTACATGAAGAAAGCTACAAAACTCTGATGAGTTTTCAAAGGAAAACTACATAAATGAAGATATAGTCCATGCTCATGAAAAGGAAGGTTGAATATCATCAAGATATGTCAGTTCTTCTTAACTTGATCTAGAGATTCAACACATTCCCAATCAAAATCCCAGCAAATTATTTTATGACTATAGACAAACTGATTTTAAAGTTTCTGTGAAGAAGCAAGCACCCAGAATCAGCAACACAATATTAAAAGAGAATAAAGCTGGAGGATTGACACTACCTGACTTTAGAACTTACTATAAAACTACAGTAAACAAGACTGTATGGTACTGGCCAAAGAATAAACAAATGGATCAATGAAACAGAATAGACAGTCCAGAAATAGATTCACATAAATATAGTCAATTGATCTTTGAAAAAGAAGCAAAGGCAATATGTGGAGAAAAGATAGTCTTGTCAACAAACAGTGCTGGAATGTTCACCTGCTTAAAAAAAGAGACAGGCTGGGCTTGGTGACTCAGCCTGCTATCCCGCACTTTGGGAGGCCGAGATGAGTGGATTGCCTGAGCCCGCGGGTTTGAGACCCGCCTGGGTAACTT